>NC_134495.1:44858558-44888133 GCF_040206685.1 Ascaphus truei
AGTTACAGGATGTATAAACAGAACGTAATGAAAAAGATGTGACAATTGAAACATGTCGTTTCTGTATTGTGTCCGTGCGTTTATCTACACTTGGTGGTTATTGTGCAGTGTGTTTTCTTATCACTACGTACATTACATAACATGTAAATTTGGCAACGTTACAACATCCATTCATGGAATATAGGGGTGGGGGGAGAGAAGGGGATAAACCCTGCTCAGCTAGTGATTATGGGAGGGGAACATCTATTCATGCACATGAGCGATGTTAACACTCAATGCATGTTTGTATGAAAAGACCCTAATGTGTTAAACATCATTAACATTGCAATGTATGTGATTAGTTCTTCTCTCACTTCATCTTCATGTTCATTACTACATTGTCACATGTGTATGTATAAGTCAAATATGTGTGTTGATTTGACGTTCATCTAACATTTGTCAAAATGTTAACACCATTCCAAAGTATAGTTTTTGGAATTCTCAACTTTTCCTAAATCATTCAACACAATGACAATGTAGTTATGAAAATTTTTATTTCATTCACTTTACTTATTCAAAATGATCATGATCCTTTATAACTACTGTCAACATATGATTATAAATGAAGTATACATTTACATACGCACACATTTCAGCAACCTACAGTGTGTGTGTGTGTGTTGTAGTTTTGGTGTGATGCATGTATTTCTACCAGAAATAATATAAACCAACATAATAATGTTGCTTTTATCATCGGCCTCACTTAGCTATGTATGTGTTGAACGTTTACTAATAACACTAAACTATAGTTACTCGTGTGAATTAAATGTACACACAAAAGTTCATGGTTTTATGATCTTTACCTAACATTCATTAGCTCATGCATGTTAGGTTACCACTACAACTTAGGTGATAATATAACATTCACACGACTAAACAGTTTCTATCACCTCACTATTGTTATTGTGAACGTTCAGATACAATGTAGACGAGTTGTTATGTACCATTTACATTCTTTGACAAGTCACACGTGAGATTATAATATATAGTAGATTAATGTGTTTGCTGAGTGATAATGTTGGTATATCATCATGGCAATACATATAATGTTAGTAGAAAAGAAAAAAATATCAATAGAAGTTCTAACTTCAGTGCTTAGCAACATCATTATGGTAATTAAGTGCATAGTAAATATTTGCACTATAGGATAACATTATGTAGTGATTGTTAATCTGCACACCAATCATTGAAAGCATTGTTACATATTTATTATAATAGATCCTTAATCAAAGGGAGATGTTCTGGATATTTACAATGAACACACTGTCACCAGAGGAATCAACGTTGACTGGGAGTTAAAACATTTTCTTTGAAATGTCCATTTCTCCCTTGCAATCTCTGTCCTGCTTATTGTTATTTCATCCAGCCCTGTAAATAAATAACATTTGTGGTATAAAAGTATAAAAATATCATGTATATCATTAAGTATATCTATTATTAGAGCTTCTATTAATTAATTAATTTCTTCTTCATATATTTGGGTTACTTAATATTACCAAAACTAGACTTTATTTAGATTGCTCATTGTAGTAGTTTCTATCTTTGAGACCTTGGTAGTTAAATATTGATGAAAATTTACATGCAAGTGACAATGATTGAAATGTTATAAGCATTAAGCATTAAAAAGGAACCAATACAGGTTGTTATATATCATTGTTTATTATGCTCTTGCTCTTTCCCTTCTTCTCCCTTTCTTTCTTCTTTCCTCTTCTGTTGTCTTCTCTTGTTTTCTCTTCTTTCTTATTTTTTCCATTCCGTGTGTATCTGTATTACAAACAAAAAAATGCTGTCTTTAATATTGCAGTCTGTGATATATGGAAAGTGTGTCACATAACTGTTTAAAATTTAGATACAAAAACAAGGATACAAAAAACCTGTTACAAATATATAGATATGTTGTTTCGTTATTCTGTTTAACACTTGTGATGCATGTATCAGAATTTACTATTGACCAATTGTTGGAACAACTTGAATATATCATACATGCAGTTATCAAATTTAACAAAAGTATGTGTATATATAACATATATTCCATTCCCCCGTTATTACTTGGTTTATTTAAGTTGCATTTCTTATGCAATATTTTATTTATTTATTTAATGTTCTCTATACCAATAAGATAGAGGTTTAACATGTTTGTGTATTTTACATCATCACCAACTTTCCTCCCTTAGAGGTATATATGATTATTGATAAGTATTAACAGATATGTTTAAATGTTTTTAAACGTTGTTATATTGGCAATTTAATTGCCATTAAGTGTCTGCTCTTCCACTACTGATTAATCATGATTGTGGCATCACTCACCGGGTGTGTAGGCTCCCTCCATGCAATCACTGGGAGATCCTGCAAACACTGATTGAGTGATGTCACTTCCAGGTTTCAGTAGGTATATCAGGAAGTGGGGCAGCAAGTAATGGTTACTCTTTGAGAAAGCCCCAGCGTGGGAGAAACGCATTAGGGGCGCGGGGGGTGCCATCCCTGCACTTTTTTATCCATGCATCAATAAAGAATTTCACAGCACAGTCCAGCCTTCGCTTTATTGCTGCACGGCAGTGCCCGCTGCTCTACCTCCTCCCCGGTGAGGAGATTGTTCCTACATGATGTTCAAAGATGGCACATTTATCTATGTCTCAGCATGACAACGCTTAACACATCTCTATATGATTGTGGATATTCACGCATAAGTTACGTATATGTTTAAACTGCAAGGATAAAACTACATATACAGAACTGTCTCATTTTTCAAATCGCGTTGCTGGCATTACTACTGATATGTTAGTTCCGGTGCCTGTATACATAATAATGTGCGCGCACAACGTCTGTTGCGCGCGCACGTCACGAATGTGTGGACTAAGTCTTAGCGCATGCGCAAAACTTTGTGTACGCTGTGCGTTCAATACATGTCCCTCCATGGTGCTGTTAGCATTACGCATATCATGGCTGAACGTTATGATATGAAAGCGAAACAAATTCACTTCAACACACTTACATATCTAAACTTTGTAAACGGACGTGTGCCCACGGCAAAAAAGGACGATCAGCCAATGAGCAAACAAAATACGTGTGACGTCATGTGAAGGCACCGTGAAATGCACGCAAACACCCCTCCCACTGAATGAACATTGGCCTCCAGCGCTGTGCACGCACCGCCCCACCGACGCGCGCGCATGACACACTGCACTGACCGTAACAATAAGCTACGGGCACAGCCAATACTGTTTCACGCGTGCACATCGATTGGGGGTGGGGCTTGCATTGGTAACCTTTTTAAGGACGCCTTAGGACATGACCAGGTTCCAACGTCATATGTGGGCGACACTTTGTTTTTATATGTTGAATGCTAAACAATGAGGTGTGTGTGTTACAGTTAGTGTAACATGTTGAAATGATACTTTAAAAGCGATAAGCATCTATGATTTAGGACTCCGTCACCAATGTGTACTAATGGTTCGTCATGTAGTATATTGTTATAGGAAATAATGTCTTTGTGCACGCTACATGTAAGGCTGTCTGCAATTTAAAGCTGTATACACTCATTTGGCTAACAAATGGTGTATATTATTAATGTACACATATGTAATTTGAGTAAAGGCATAACGAAATTTGTATTTACCATTCTTGTAGAAGTCAAAATTGATTTGGCTGCAACTGCTCGCTCCAGGAAGGCACAACAGTATCATCCATGGTTGAGGCAACCGTTGAATCCTGAATCACACACATCTCCATGAGGGCGTCATATGGATCTGCAGTGGCTTCTTCAAACAAGACATCCGGAGGTATGTACACTGGCGACACACTTTATTCGAGCTTGGCTAGTCCCACGAATTCGGGTATACCCGGGTGTATTGAGGTTTGTGACTGTTTTCTGCCCGAGTGCATTGAGTTATTTTCCAGGCAGGGATTGAAGCATTTTATTCCCGCTGGCTGCAATACTGCACAGTATATATATATATACTGCATTACAATTCATGAATTTATGCCATCTGGCAGACACGCGAAGCATTGCAGCCTATTAAATCCTAATCATTATCATTTAACAGATCAGCCGCCCATCAGCCAGGCATGAACCCAGGCTGGGAAGGCAAATGCAACGGGGCTTGTCAGAGGTGAGGAGCGGCGCATTCCAGGTATCTGCCAGGTACATACCGGGTATTTGCTCTAATAAAGTGTGTCGGTGCAGTACAGTTGTTGGTTATTTTCCCATCCACATTGGTATTGCCCATATAAGTTTGGATACATATCATAGTAGTTATGTCCATCTTGCATCTGGTCTTGATGAATGTAGGGTGCAGGTATATCAGCAGACGCGACAGTCGGTGTGGCTTCAGTGTCACTGGTATTAGTCAAAAATATGCTATTTAACAGAAGATATGTTCCATGTTTCATGGTAAGTTTAAATAATGGCGCAACATGCCAGCATCCATATCGTTGAACTAGCCGATCATGGACACGCTCAAAACATTCATTTGCGGATAAAGTGAATCGTACAGAAGTTTTAAAATTTCGTTGTTTGTCAGGTTCTTGGTAGTATGGATATTTCTTTTGGATCAAGTCATAGATTTTGGCCACGTTTGCACTTTTCTCTGGCGTTGATTCGATTGCTTCATAAATCATAAATTTGTATGATTTACGTGGATGGCTGTGCAATGTGGAAGCTTCTGCCATTTCTTCTCTCCAAGTGTACCCTGTCTTAAGTTGAACGCATACGGATGTCTGCTGAATGTGTGAATAGTTACATGTTATCTTTGCGGTTTGTTCCAAGGTTATAATACAACCTAGCAGTTATACGCCTAGGTTTTCTCCCACAAGAAATTTGTTACAATAATTGGCTGAAATTCTTTGGGTAAGATACTCTTTTCACAGGAATTGAAACTTTACTTTTGGCTTAGGCTATCAACATGTGCAAAACAAGTTGACTATTTGAATTAGAATAACAATGTGTGTGAAATCATCTACAGTGCTATGATTAACAGATTTCTGGTTACACTTAGCTAGATTTAACCATACACACACATCTCTCTGTTTGTCTCTTTTTCTGTATTTCTCTCTCTCTGATAATCTCTCTTTCTCTCTCTGTTTCTCTCTCTCTCTTTGACTCTCTCTGTTAGTCTCTCTTGATATATACATAGATATAGATATATATAAATAAATATATATATATATAATTAGATATATATAAATATATCAACATATATATTTATCTATGTATAATTAACTATATATTGTGTGTAGATATATATATAGTTATATATATAAATATATATATATATATATATATATATATATATATATATATATATATATATATATATATATATATATATATATATGAGAGAAAATGAGAAAAAAACAGGCGCACACCTAGTGCATTAAAGTATAACAATCATTTTATGGAACATTAAAAAATAGACAAATGCCCACTCACAAATCAAACAATAAAAAAGAGCAGTTATGAGATTGGCCCTCATAAGCCACTGGCAGCGTCTCGATCAGCAATGGAGTTTTCCTCCTCCACACGTGTAGTACAAACTCCTTCACCGGAAGTGACGTCCTCCCGGCGTGTGCCCCGCAACAGGAAGTCCCTCCGGGAACCAAAGATCTTGCCTTCTTTCTTCTGGCTGTTGTACCATCAAGAGTAGTGGAGATCTGCCCGCTGCTTCTTGTCTGTCTCGCCACTCACGATACTGCGTCCGCAATCTGCTGTGTTTAGTGGGAAAGTGCCTCCTCCGTCTCAGCCACGCCCTACGCGTTTCGTCATCAAGGATGACTTCATCAGGGGATACCCATTGGTTGTGACCCCACAGTACTTATAGACAGGTTAATTTGCATACATGATTAGAAAACCTATTACATCGTTAATTACATGATTTTGACCTTTCATAGATATGGTGTTTCCTCATTACACTGATAGCTATAGAAAGGTTATGAGGGCACCACTGTTCTTGCAAAAGATAATAAAATATATAAAGAATTCAATATATAGCTCATTTGTATATAATATATTTATTTAAACTATATTTCAATAATCAAACAATATAAAAAAAAAAGGGATATATTGTAATATAAATATTTAGATAGGGTAAACAATTATAATGTCCAGATAACATTTTTACAATTCATATTTTGAATAAAAATTAATCTTTTGAATGAAAATAAAAACAAAATGTTTATGAAGCATGATATAATATATGATTTTAAATTCAAAGTCTCAAGAGTTGGAGAATGATGGTGAGGGCGAATACAAAACTACCCAGTTAACCCACTAGATAATTGGTTTGTCAATCATAATAAGTGAGAATATATATACCTGTTATTATCCATTATGGAAAAAATGAAAAAATGAAAAAATGAACATCAAGCTTTGCAGTTGGAGCCAGAGGAACAGCAAAAAATAGTTGTTGTCAACGACAGAAGAAATATCATAACGATATGTATTATGTCTAATAGTGAAAATGATTGTATAGTGTATGTGTAATGAAATAAAAATATGCATAAAATATGTGATTGTGTAACTAAATGTATAAGATATAAATTTATAAATGGATGGTGTATGAATGCAAGAAAGTAGTGTACAAGTGTATATGTTGTGTGATGACAATGTCAATATATGATGAAAAAGAAAGGGCAGGACCAGTCCCCGGACCCGAACAGACACACCAACAGCAAGTAGTAATAAAGTGTATGGTGCACCAGGAAGGATATTTATAATGCACAATGTATTTGTAGACCTGACATGTAACTATAGTTCAGAGGGAGTGCTGCATGAGCACTCAAACCAGACCTCCGAAGGATCACCCACTATGAGTGATCACACTATAGTACTAATGTCAATGTGTTCATTGTGTCCCTTTGGGTGTAATGTATCCAATATATATATCCAGTAAGTCTCCCTCATGCATAATCTTTTGAAACGATCCCCACCCATAAAGGTTGGAGGGATATACTCGATGCCCATAACTCGTAGGGACCTAGGATCTTTTGAATGTTTATTACAAAAATGACGGGAGAGGTTGTGTGTTTGACAACCATGTATTATGTTTCTTCGATGCTCTAGAAACCTCGTGCTTATAGCTCTCGATGTGCGGCCTACATATTGTAGACCGCACTCACATGATATTAGGTAGATTACGTATTCACTGAGACAATTTATGTATTCCACTATGTCATGTGAAGTGCCGTTGGAAAAAGATTTAAATTTATTTGTTTTAATCAAATGTTTGCACGTAAGGCATCTGCTTCTCCCGCATCCAAAGTTCCCCTTAACCTTAAAGGGAATGGATCCATCTATTCTAGAATTATTAAGTACTTTAGATGTTTTTAGTTTGCTGGGTGCAATCATTGTTTTAATATTCCTAGCTTTCTTAAAGATCACAGGAGCATATTTTGGCAATAGATGACCAATTTCTGGATCGCTGACCAGAATGTTCCAATGGTCATTCATTATTTTTTTGATCTGTTTGGCGGATTGATTGAATTGAGTAATAAATTTTGGCACCGCACCATAGGATGTAACCTCATTTTTTGTTGTTGTTTTTCTTTTGGATTTTTCCAACAAAGATGTGCGATCCAGTAAACTGGCATCTAAAAAAGATTTGTTGACAATTGCCATATCATAACCTTTCTCCTGAAACTTTAAAGAAAGATTTGTGCCCTGGGTGAAAAAATCATTGTCCCTTGAACAGTTGCGTCTTAATCTGTGGAACTGACTCTTTGGTACATTATCTAACCATTTTTTGTAATGATTGCTACCATACTGTAGGTAGCTGTTTGCAGCCACAGTTTTGAAATGTGTTTTTGTGTGAATGTTATTCTGAGGACCCACAAATAGCTCTAAATCTAAAAATACTATAGTATCTGGGTGAATACTGTAAGTAAATTTTAGTCCCATCTTGTTGTTATTAAAGGACTCCAAAATTGCCTCCAGGGTGCTCCTCTCACCATCCCAAATAATAAGAATATCATCTATGAAGCGGCCATAGAAAACCAAACCCGCCCCCAGCCCAGCATTCTCCCACACATGGGTACTCTCCCACAGTCCCATATATAGGTTGGCATAGCTGGGAGCAAATTTGGCTCCCATGGCCGTTCCACAGATTTGTAAATAATATGTGTTTCCAAAAAGAAAATAATTGTGATTTAACATAAACTTAATGCATGCTAAAAGAAATGACCTTTGTGAAGAGTGTAAACTGGGATCTGATTGTAAAAAGTGACTAATAGCCTGGATACCTTTTAAGTGCTCAATACAAGTGTAAAGTGAAGATACATCACAAGTGACCCAGTGATAGGTATCCTTCCACTTGATGTCAGAGATTGAGTCAATGACATGCAACGTGTCCCGTATGTACGAGCGCAATTTGATGACATGAGGCTGTAAATAATAATCTACATACTGAGACACGTTGGACGTCATCGAGCCAATCCCCGACACAATAGGCCTCCCAGGTGGTTTAACTATATCTTTGTGCAGTTTGGGAATGTGATAAAAGATAGGGGTTCTAGGGTGTTTAATATATAAAAACCTGTGCTCTAATTTGGAAATAATCCCCTCAGAGAATGCACCCTGGAGTAAATCCCGGAACTCCCTCTGGTAACACTCAGCAGGGTCCTCGGTGAGAATCTGATATGATGTGGTGTCAAGGAGGAGGCGATGGGCCTCACAGAGATAATCCGACCGATCCTGCAGGACAATCGCCCCCCCCTTGTCTGCTTGTCGAACAATTAGATCATTATTGTTTTTTATATTTAATAAAGCTTGATTTTCCTCTTTTGTGAGATTGTTAAATTTCAGTTCCACATTGTTAAGACACAACTGTTCCAGGTCTCTCAGAACTACTGTATAAAAAGTATCGATGAAATTTCCCTTTGATTGATAAGGGAAATATGTCGATTTTGGGACAAATGGTGACGGTTTATATCTCAATAGACTGTCCTGATCTGTTTCACTTGGGCACACATAGGATTCTAACAAAGGGTTTGTATCTTCCTCATGCATAGTAATATCCAAAAGTATATTATTGGTTGAAACTTGATTATCTACCATTGATCTTTTTATGGATGGACCCATAAGTGTATCTATAGTACCAAACTGTTGTGTATTCTTATTCCCTAATTGGTCTGATTCCATCAAAAATGAAGTTAGAGCATCTATACATTCTCTTTCTTGTGTGTTAAATACAGATTCCAAATTTTCATCCCCCTTTAGGGCGAAGTGTCGCATCAAGGTAAGCTTACGGATGTATCTGTTCAGGTCCACGAACAGGTCAAACCGATTCGGTGTACTGTTAGGTGCATAAGAAAGGCCTTTGGCTAGCAAAGATATGTGATGTGAAGTGAGTGTGTGTGATGAAAGGTTGTAAATACCATATTTGTGTGGTGTATCAACCATCGTCTTTATTTTCTTCTGTCTTTGCTTCTTTGCTCCTCCTCTGACTCCCCTGAATCTCTTTTTCTCCGGGGTGGTTGTTGATTCTGTTTCTCCCACAATGGATATTTCTTTTCCGTTTCTCTCTGTTCTAAAAAAGAGGTGGATTTATTAGATTTAGGTGAGGTATAGTTTTTTGAATTAGAACCCTTAGTGCTGGTTTTAGATCTTGCCCCTTCCCTATATTCTACTGCAACTTGTTCATGGGACTCCCCATTGTCCTCACAACCGTCCCCCAAGACAGAGTAACGATTGGAGGTTGAACAACTTGCAGAGGGAGTGGTAGGCGGGACTTTGTGATGTTCTTTTTCTTTCCTATCCATCCTAGCTTCTTTAATTAATGTGATAATTTCATTTTTTTCCTTTTCATTAGATATAGGTTTTTTATTTGTTTTAGAATCTCTATTTTCTTGTCTGTAACCTGAACTGGATCTCCCATACCTACGATGTTGGAAAGAGTCACCCTTCCTTCTCCAATTTCTAACTCTATCATTTGCGTAGTCATCCTTATCACGTTTGAGCTTGTTTGTTTTCCTATCTATAATTTCTTTCTCAAATGACAAAACCCTTTTGTGTACTGTTTCATCCAAACGGACGAATTCCTCTGTACCTTCAAATGATTTAATAGTTTCTTGTACTCGAGCTATCTCTTTCCCTACTTTCTCCAGTCTTTCTTTTCTATAAGAGATTAAGAGGTTAATGAGAGACACTGAACATGTTTCTAAAATGGAATTCCATTCTTTAGTAAACACTTCAGGTGCCTCAAACGTGGGTTTCTTTGTAATTCGCAAACCCCTTGGGACTAATTTGATGTCTATATAGTTCTGCAGAGAAAGTAGGTCTAACCAATTTCTTGTTTCATCCTTTGTGTAGTTCTCCAACTCCTGAAAATTATTTTTGAGGTCTATATTGCTCTCTACAATGTTAGTGGTGTCCTCATTTACAATGTTTGCAAGTTTATTCCTTCTAGCTAAACGTTCCTCACAATTCTGCATCATTTTGGCTTGTAAACTGTTTAAATTCTATTACAACAGTACAGTTCTCAATGTATAACCTCTAACCAAAATGAAGATAGATATTACACTCAAAATACAGTGTTCTAACAATTCAAGGCTGTAATATGGCTGCTACCTTTTAAAGTGATAGATAACAAAACAAAACAAAAACATTAAGGAGCGCCTACTATAACAACCTATAAATTGTGAGTGAATTAGCTACTGTGTTGAAACAACCAATGGGGTGGCCAGGGGGGGGTTAATAATATAAGATGGATCCTATGTTAAAAAATAACTAATAAAATTTTAATAAAAAATGCTATAAAAAATATATAAAAGTAACAAAAAAAACTTTAATACTAAAAAATAAAAATGAATAGCTTTAGATGTATACCAAAAACCTTAAAAAACATAAAGTCCCGTTCCAATAGAGTGCATCCAGGTAAAGGCAGCCCGTTTGAAAGGGACACAACTCCCTTGGAAATACCTATGAGAGAAAATGAGAAAAAAACAGGCGCACACCTAGTGCATTAAAGTATAACAATCATTTTATGGAACATTAAAAAATAGACAAATGCCCACTCACAAATCAAACAATAAAAAAGAGCAGTTATGAGATTGGCCCTCATAAGCCACTGGCAGCGTCTCGATCAGCAATGGAGTTTTCCTCCTCCACACGTGTAGTACAAACTCCTTCACCGGAAGTGACGTCCTCCCGGCGTGTGCCCCGCAACAGGAAGTCCCTCCGGGAACCAAAGATCTTGCCTTCTTTCTTCTGGCTGTTGTACCATCAAGAGTAGTGGAGATCTGCCCGCTGCTTCTTGTCTGTCTCGCCACTCACGATACTGCGTCCGCAATCTGCTGTGTTTAGTGGGAAAGTGCCTCCTCCGTCTCAGCCACGCCCTACGCGTTTCGTCATCAAGGATGACTTCATCAGGGGATACCCATTGGTTGTGACCCCACAGTACTTATAGACAGGTTAATTTGCATACATGATTAGAAAACCTATTACATCGTTAATTACATGATTTTGACCTTTCATAGATATGGTGTTTCCTCATTACACTGATAGCTATAGAAAGGTTATGAGGGCACCACTGTTCTTGCAAAAGATAATAAAATATTATATATATACATAGAATCTACATTGAAGGCCTTGTGTGCAAACAGGCCTTGTTGTAATTATCTTAACAGTTCATTACAGTTTATAACATTACTGGGTGAGTATGTTTGAGGGCCTATTTGAGTCAGCTGTGTAGAAGTTGTATTTAACAGCAAACAAGGCCTCTTTTCAGCCATGAAGGCCTGTACTGTTCATTCTGATTATATATATATATTATATATAGAGTGCTAAACTAAAGCCATTGATGTGTGTAAGTAGGCCTTGTTGTAATCATATTCAAAGTTAAATACCGGTGTGTGAATTATGGGCTCAATCATACTGATCCCATAATTTTAGCAAGTGTCCTAACATTTATATCTCATTAACACAAGGCCTGTTTGCTGACAACAGTGGCAGATATATATATATATATATATATATATATATATATCTCTATTTATCAGTTAATAAATATATATATATATATATATATATATATACAAACACAGTGTGTGTGTGTGTGTGTGTGTGTGTGTGTACATATATCCATAGAGATACAGAGAGACTACAGATATATTCATACACACTTACAGATCTGTTATTGTAACCAAAAATCATACATGAGCACATGCCAACATTATGAACTATGAAAGAAGATTAAGGTAAGTAATGTCTTACAGAGTAAAGACACCAGAAAACATAACATAAAAATGTATGCTGTTATATGGGTAGTTACTTAAAGTTGTATGTCAATAATATTAGCATGAAATGACTATCTACATTACAAAATAACCCAGATACATCTCATCTTGAACAAGAGCTAAGTGAATGTCAGCTTCCATTAACATGGCAAGTGTGTAATAATGTTGTACCATTAATCAACTGATGATTAATACTGTACATATTCATATGTTATCAAATATGCCTTCATTCAGTCAGTGAGCATTTCTAAACATTCATGTGTACAAGGACATACTTGATGTGGGCTGTGGCAGTTGTCAAGCAGTTGATAAACATGGCAAGAGTGATGGTGGAGCAGTTTCTTGTTTTGGTGTTTTAATCTTTTTCCAAAAGCTGGTTAGTAGTA
The DNA here is from genome assembly GCF_040206685.1 of Ascaphus truei. Taxonomy (NCBI): domain Eukaryota; kingdom Metazoa; phylum Chordata; class Amphibia; order Anura; family Ascaphidae; genus Ascaphus; species Ascaphus truei. The sequence continues at coordinate 44,871,209 of NC_134495.1, forward strand.
ATTGTTGCCCTAACTTTCTTTTTCGTGTCTCATTTGTAGGTGTCGGTTCCAGATTTTGAACAGATGTAAGCGGTTGGATGTTGACAGGGACCTGCACAGAACTTGTACCTACTGTACCGGTATCATCCAGAACTGGGGAATGAAGAACTGATGACTCAGGAGAAAAAGTTGCAGCATGTAAAGATCCATCCTCAGATGGGGTAAAGTGGAATTGTTGTTCTCTTGCTGTCATTCGCAACTGATTTGCTTGGCTGACATTCAGAACTAGTGCTTGTAATGTCCTGTTTACATTTTAGATTTCTTTAGGAACTTGGATGATGACTTTTTGAATTTGTGACAGTTCTGATATTGACCTTTCATGCAGTAACCATCCTTTCAAGCACTGGCATCATTTCTGAATTGCGATGATTTTCTTCACCCAAGATTCGTTCTTCAGAAGCTGCAATAGCTGAGTAGGTGTCACGAGCAGGAGGACTTGAATGCTGTGTTAATCCAGGAGTGGCAACAGCTTCATGGTCACTTGAGTGAATTTTTCCTTGAGTGGCAACATCTGGTTCTACAAATAAAGAAAGACATTATGAACTGCCATGGAACTTTCACTTGTTTTTCAATATAATGATAGTTGTTCTCATAGTGTAACACATAACATGTTTCCATAATTTTTAATTTGTGTCCAATTAAAATATGATGCTTGAAGTAACAATGATGTTTCGACTCAGTCTGAAAGAAGAATGAATGAAAGGTGTTGTAACCTCACAACTCCTAGCTGATAGGTTACAACACACACAATACATGTTGTCAGGAAACACTACATCTTCTGTGAAAATAACTGATGTGAAGTTAATTACATGAGAACGGCATTTATTTTGCATGCCACATGAAATTCTTCAAATGTACACATTAGATGTGCTGCACCTCAAACACTCCCTATCCATGCTTGATGATGACCTTGATGAGACAGGTGATGAGACATGTTCAGTGTCAGGTGTCCCAGGAGCTGCAGGAGCAACTATATAGAAGAATAACATCAGAATGTTATGGACATGTGTACATAATTAGCATGAAGTTTGTGTAGTGGGAGTATTTATGGCTAAATATCAGCATCCCATAACGAAATGACAATGATATGTTTCAGGCAAGCTGTACATTATCCATCTTAACATAAATGTACATGTGAACCTAATTGACACATTTATTTTAAACACCATACAACATACAATGTTCATGCAGGAATGCTTTGTAAAATTAAGTGTTCTCTTGTACATACACTGCATATGTTGTGTAGTAATCTAACAATAATAATGTACATCACTACCATGACAGCAAAGTTGACTGTGCTTATAATTCAGTACCTAATTGTGGAAATGTGAATGAATGTTTTTAGTGATCTGTCTGAACATTTCAGAGAAGCAGGTGTAGCGCTCAATGTGGCTGACACTCATCAACAAATGCAGTGTGTCGATCACAGATGGTACTGTTGTGATAAGGTGGCGTATCTATAAGTTAAAAAGAAGATATGAGTGAACGAATGACTAACGTACATTTTCATATATAGTGGCCTGGTGGTTTAAAGTATTCAGATAATTACCATTTCTAATGAATGTGATTAACTTCTGTTCACCTTGTCAGCGTGTAACAACTGTAGTCCCTCCCCCAAGACGGGACACCACCCTGACCTTTTATTTGTTTCTACCACCTGTAAGCCGTCCCACAAGACTTGACCCTACCATGACCCAGTGATCTGGCTCTGTGCCCGACCCCACCCCCTGTGTTCACCTCTATGCTGTGATTACATATTAATTGCAGCTGGTTTCACACACCGGTACATGAGCGAAATAAAAATCTGAAGTGAGCTACATATGAACACAATTAAATACCATATGGTACATGTTCCTATTTATGCTCTCATTATACTACATGAAGCGAAAAAAGAGCTTTAATAAAACATAACCAAATGTGTTTGTGCAAATTATTAATGTTCGCCTTTCAATTCACAATCTTCCATGCAAGACTTGATTAGGCAGTAATGGCCTGTTTCTAGGTGAAACATAGATTATCACTAATTTAATTTATATATATATATATATATACAGTCGCGGCCGAGTTTATTCTTACATTTACCCGGTCTCGGCCGCGACAGATACCGGGCGCGCGCCGAGGTGTCCCATGCGCGCGCCGGAGCCTCGGAGGATCGGTCCTCCGATCGAGGCACCCCCCTCCCCTCTCCGGGTCCACCGGGTCCCCCGGAGCCCCCCACCGCAATCCCCCACATTAGAGGAACCCAGGGCTCCTGCGCGCATGCTCCCGATGATGCGTGACCGCGCATCGATGACGCTCGGCACGCCGAGGGAAAAAAACGAGCCTAGTGAGAATAAAGTGTGCCACCTGTGTATATATATATATATATATATATATATATATATATATATATAAGAAAAAGAGAGGAGAGAGCGCACGCCCCATAGCGTAAAATAGTAAATTTAATGAGGGGAAGGGGGAGAAGGGGGGGTAAAAATGCACTTACAAAAGTACAAATAAAATAGGCATTGTGTGATATAATCACCACCATCCGGTTGCTGCTTCCTGTCCTTGGGGTAGTACCCGATCTTAAAGCAGGATGGGCAAACGTCCCAGCAGATGTCCCAGCAGAATTCCAGGGCCAGTAGATATAAGATGTTATTCAAGAGTCCAAGAAGGTGTCTCCGAATTGCCAGGCCTCTGTAACACCAGCGCGTGGATTGGTCCGCTCCAGCGCTCTGTGATGACGTAATGTCAATGCGTCCAACGTGATGATGCTCCCTGACGCGTTTCGTCACTCACGGGTAACTTTCTCAAAGGGCAATAGATATTAGATATTGATATAGATATTTACTATTTTACGCTATGGGGCGTGCGCTCTCTCCTCTCTTTTTCTTTTAGATTCCCTGTGGATGTGGTTAGTCCACTTTGAGAGCAGCCGGAGACCCCCTGCACCAGCATCCATTTTATATTGGACTTTATATTGAGGACTGGTTTTCACCCTCTTCCTTTGTTCATTTATGTGGTTATATTTTTAAGCACGTTATTGTCACATTGTTTGTCTGTGTATAGTTGTCCTTAGAATAGAGCACAGGTATAGATTTAGGGGTTACTATATTAATAGATCATTCAATAGATTTACATTTTTATTTATTTATTATTTTTGTTTTATTTATATTTTTTATAGATATATGATTATTTATTCACTTGTAACACAATATCTTGAGATTAATCCAATACCCAAAATCAGAGGCGCTGCCTTTTTCCTTTGTTTATATATATATATATATATATATATATATATATATATATATATATATATATATATATATATATATATATATATATATTATATGTATATATGTATATATGTATCGACCCATACATGAAAAAGTGAATTAGGCATTTGTGTGCACAGACACAGTATAACGAAGTTATACATTACTGTGACAAACAATGAGTGCGGATGTGCTTTGTGGTTATGCATGTTAACCCATTGTTTGTACAAAGATTCACACATACATTCAGCTTTGAACTATTGGGCAAAGATGTTGAATGCTTTGTAAGGTAGAAGGTTGCAGTGTGTGTTATTTGGAAGATCAGTACACATAATCCCTTCATGCAGGTCAAGTTGTGTATGTTTACTCATAATGATGTCATCCACGATAGCTGAGCCAATACATGTTTCCAAACACACACACACACACACACACACACACACACACACACACACACACACACACACACACACACACACACACACACACACACACACACACACACACACACACACACACACACATTAATTTTGTATTTTTGTAGGACAACTAGATATAAATATATAGATAGATAGATAGATAGATAGATAGATAGATAGATAGATATAGAGAGAGAGACACATATATACAGATATATATGTAGGTATGCTTATATTGGGAAGAAAGTATAAGTAGCAGCGGAAATATAGATAACAACTATAACCTACGACACGCCTAGTACAGTAACATTTGTCACCTGGTGGAAATGGAGCCGAATAAATTCCGATATCTCTGTCCCCTGGCAAACCCTCCACGATGACAGGAAGAAATTTTTCCCGCACGCGAAGCATTGCAGCTTATTAAATCCTAATCATTATCATTTAACAGATCAGCCGCCCGTCAGCCAGGCATGAACCATGGCTGGGAAGGAAAACGCAACGGGGCTTGTCTGAGGTGAGGAGCGGCGCATTCCAGGTATCTGCTAGGTACATACTGGGTATTTGCTCGAATAAAGTGTGTCGCAGCAGTACATACAAAATATATGACGTCAATTATTATTAGAAAAACGATCAGTTGCCTAAACTGCTACCTGTTCCAAGAGATACCAAACATGCTGGTTTAGGTTGAATATGTGTACCACATGAGCATTTACGTGGAAACATACAAATGTAAGGAAGCTTGCATGAATATTGTATGAACTTTGTCAAACTTTTTAGACTGATTGTTATGGTCGTTATAAAGCATGAAGGAATATGTGTGTAACAATTAACTTTCATTGATAGATATTATAGAATAATATTTTGATATTAAGACATCTCACATGACCTAGGATAACATGTCCTTGAACAATCAATGCAAAGATAGACTTACCTATTAAATGGCCATACAGAGAGTCATAGTGCTCCAGAATCCCTGTGACAAGAACTCTGTTTTCCTCTTCATTGAACCGAGGATTACGTGGCCGCTCCACACGTTTCCTCCGAACACGTGCAGGCCCAGAGCCTGGCTGCTGCTGACTGGACTCTCCTTCTTCCAATGGAAGAGACTCCAAAAGCGGGCCACCACCAACCACCCCACCACCAGACACACCATCAGCAGACACTCCATCAGCACCAGAAACAGACACCACAGCCGCACCAGCAACAGAGCCACCAGCAGCACTCGCACTCTCAGCAACACCAGTCGCACTCGCAGCAACAGCACTCCCCTGGATCCTACGTTCACTCAGACGCATACTCACACGACTACCAGTACCACTCACACCAGCATCACTCTTCCCACGCCTTGCGGCCATACCTCTAGCACTCACAAAGAACAGAAAAGAAATTTAAAAACAATCGCACTGAACACTTACAAAGTGAAAACAAGACAAAGATGTTAACAAAACAACACAGGACAAACCTCTCACAATACACAACAACTCTCTCAGTCAATATGAAATATGTAAATCGCCCAGCTCTGTGTGTCTCTTTCTCTCTCTCTCTCTCTCACTCCCAACAACACAGAGAATTAATAAAAATACACGGGGCCTTTAAATGGGCCGCTCAATCCAAAACATGCTTGCTTCGGCAGATTCAGCAAGAAGTTTCATTGGCGAACCTAACACCACCCCGCCATGCACGCCGATACACCTGTGTGTGATCGGCAAATCATTGGCAGAGTGGGAGCAAATGTTTTCGGCTTGATTCGGAAGGGATTCAGCACTTATTGCATACGGAGAGGGAAAATCGGCAGAATCATGCCGATAAGGTACACTTGGCGATTGCACTTTTTCGGCGCTTACTGCATAGAGCCCTCTGTCTCTCTCTCACCCACACTCTCTCTTTCACACTCGGGATCTCTTATTTACCCTATATATCTTAACTGCCCTATACCTACACCGAAATAACCTATACTGCTTTCTTCCAGATCAAACTCTCGAGCTTCACATGGAAGACATCGGAATCCCCCCTAAACCAGAAGACAGGTAAGGAACACCTCCCCTCCAATGTATAACATTGCGGGAATGAGGGTACCTGGACATTGAGGGATTGCGGATCAGGTAAGATCCCAGGCGGGATTGCTGCTTTAGAGATTGTGACGCGGGGCATTCAGGAAACTAGTCATTCACATCTGGCTTTTTTTTCTAAATCCAACATATATACACACACACACACACACACACACACACACACACACACACACACACACACACACACACACACACACACACACACACACACACACACACACACACGTAACAAGGACTAATTGTAGTATAATGTAATACAATAAATAAACTAATGTCAAAAACAAATGTTGTTCTTACTAGGAATTTATTCATTTTTTTTTAAAAAGCGGGGCTGAGGGTGGGGCTGGGGGCGGGGCTAGGGGGCGAGTAGATTTTTTGTTCGGCAAGTAGATTTTTGGGTGATTTATCGACCACTGCTTATGGTTATTTAGTTCTTTTAGTCACAATTCGCCAAAATGTAGTTCAGCTATATCATTGGCTGAGCAGCTTCTACAGTAGATACTGAACAATTGGTGGACAGCTAGGCGCATGCGCATTGGAAGCTTGTTGAAACGCAAATGCGAAACACATCTAGGCACATGCGTGTATGTGAACAAGAGACGCCCCCGATAAAATTATTGTTGGGACTAACCGAGGGGTCTGCGGGAACATCTTTAGAGGACAGACTAATTTGAACCTACCATTACAGTAATACTTTTATTTTTCTTCCTCAGAAAAGAAACTTTGTCATCGCGCTGAGAATGGCAAATGGAGGGATTTCGATGGATAATATCGCTTTTTGTAACGATGCTTGCACACTGCTGAATCTGAATCTGTGCCACTTTTATTGATTAGGATTGAATAACTGTGAGCTTTATAGAAAACCTGAAACAGTATGCTTTTTTTTCATAAAGTATACAATACTTTTTTACATACTGTTCTGTATAATAAACCCCGAAAATAAAAAGTATGCATGTATTCTGTACATCTATTACAGTATGTGTGTTCTAATAATAATACTAATACTAATAATGCGTTTTAATACTGTTTTGATGTAATGCGCATGCCTACAGTATACTGTACAGTAGTGTACAGTATGCCTCGTGGAACCTTGTTGAAACGCAAAATTCTTGTGTTTATTACAGTAACTACTGTACAGTAATCCTGCACACACTTCGACAGTACCAGTTAAACACCCCCCCCCCCCCAATGAGACACAATGAAACAATTTAAAACAATCAACATTTTTTTTATTGGTGGGTGGAGTAAGTAAAAAAACATTTATGGTGTACTGTAAGTAAAAACATTTTAAGAATACAATTTAAAACAAGCAGCATTTTTTTATTGAAGTACAGCAAGTCAAAACATTTACAGGTGAATGGTGTAAGTAAAAACATTGTTTTAGATTGTATTCAAACTGTCAATCAACATTTTTTTTAATTGGTGGAGTAAGTAAAAAAACATTCATGGTGTACTGTAAGTAAAAACATTTTAGAATACAACTTAAAATAATCAACAAGTCAAAAATGAATCAACATTTGAACAGACGACCAATCATGCAGCGAATTCAATCCCCAGCAGATCGTCCTTCCAGGGATGATGCCTTGTATGCCGCAAAATGCCATTAATGGAGTCTCTCACGATTTTCATTAAATGATCGCTAATTGCAAAATAGCGCTGCAATTCCTCCACAATAGTCTTTCTTAAATTTTCAGGAACAGCCTTTTTGGTGCGATTCCCTTTGTAGTTTACATTGTGGGCCCACCCGCAGTACACCACATAGGGCACGTGGTGCTTGAAAATGTACATGGCATGTTTCTGGGCTACACCACCACTTGCAAACCTATACTTCTCCCTGAGTGGCTGGGACAGCTTGTGCAAGATGTCGGTCACCGTCTCAATGCAAGCGTGTGTGGGTGGGATTCTGGGAGCGGGTGTGCTTGTGGCGGAGGGCGAAGGTAGGTTGTCTGGGAGGATGGATTCCTCCTGTCTTTGTCGCCTTGTCTGTGTTGTCTCCTAGCGTGGTCTTGACGGGGTTGTCATGTCATCCTCGTCAACGGCATACATGAACACATGGCTCTTTTTTTTTTTTCAGACTTGAACTTCTAAATGAATGTGAAGTTATACATGCATGCGCATTAATAATCAACAAGGTCCCAAAGAGAATTACACGCAGGCGCATAGATGTGACACCAGCCTCGGGACGATTAAAACCACAAAGCCAACCATTTTAAAATGGATGGTCTGTGAGAGCGGTCGATAAGAAGTTGAAATCCTTGAGGCTTGTGTGTGCGGGGTGGGGGGAGGGGGGTGGGGGGTAAAGCTGCATTAAGGATTACCTGTACTGTTGTTCAAAGAAATATTTTCAACAGGTTATTATAATGTTTTGATCCCCCACACCCTCAAATAAATAAAAATCACATAAAGCATGTGCATGACTAGTGTCGCATTAAAAAGCAACAGTACCGATTTGAATATCAGAATATCAAGAATTTTTATGCAGGCACATGTCTGGAAACGAAACCAAAAAAACAAAAAAAAAATTTCCAGACTTGAACTTCTAAATGAATGTGAAGTTATACACGCATGCACAGAAATGTGACACCAGGCTCTGTACGTTATACACGCAGGAATGTGATGACAGGTTCGGGAAGATTGAATCCAGAAAGCCATCCATTCCAAGGAATGGTGTGGGAGAGGTGTACTGTAGATAAGAAGTTGAAATAGTACTTTAGACTTGTGTGTGCAGGGGGGAGAGGGACAGTGCTGTATGCGCCGAAAATGTGACACTGTAACACGCCTACAGTATGCGTTTCATTTTACAATTTCTGCGCGCGCACACAGACTTGCAGAGAATGTTCGGCTGTACTGTATTGTAGGTTGAATTGCTATTAGACTTTTAAGACAACAGCTCGCGAACACCCACCTGTGTTTTTAGACGGTATTGCAGTATAGCAGACAGCGCTAAAAATCAGAACGCTAACATACCAGAAAAAAGAAAACGCATCTGGCCGCGGTTGTCAGAGCGACGCGGCTACGGCGGCATTAGGATAAAGGCGGTCGCAGCTGTATGTGTATATATATATATCACTATCACTCAATAGGTTAAAGTGTTTTAAAGGAATTTTATGGGCAGTTTGAAACTAATGGTCTGGGAGAACTTGAAACTAAATTGTATCAATAGGATTTGTCTTTCCCAGGTTAAAACTCTGTTTCCTACACATTGAATTTTGCTGATACTACAGTTGTTTGAAAAAGAAAGTACACCCTCTTTGAATTCTATGGTGTTACATATCAGGACATAATAACAATCATCTGTTCCTTAGCATGTCTTAAAATTAGGTAAATACAACCTTGGATGAACAACAACACATGACATATTACACCATCATGATTTATTTAACTATCTATATACAGCGTAACCCCGTTATAACGCGACCCGTTATAACGCGGTTTTCACGTGGCTCCTGTTTAAAAAAAAAATTTAATTTTTTTTTACACACTGCCACACTGCCACACTGCCACACTGCCACACTGCCACACTGCCACACTGCCACACTGCCACACTGCACACACTACCAGCACACACTGCACACTGCACGCACTCCCAGCACACACTGCTCACAGCACACACTATCACTGCACACTGCACACTCTCACTGCACACACTCCCAGCACTCACTGCACACACTCCCAGCACTCATTGCACACTGCTCACACTCTCACTGCACACTGCACACACTCCCAGCACTCACTGCACACACGCTCACTGCACACACTCCCAGCACTCACTGCACACTGCTCACAGCACACACTCTCACTGTTCACAGCACACACTCGCTGCATACTGCAAACACTCTCACTGCACACTGCACACACTCTCACTGCACACTCTCTCACTGCACACTGCACACACTCCCAGCACTCACTGCACACACTCTCACTGCATACACTCCCAGCACTTACTGCACACTGCTCACAGCACACACTCTCACTGTTCACAGCACACACTCACTGCATACTGCAAACACTCTCACTGCACACTCTCTCACTGCACACTGCACACACTCCCAGCGCACACTGCACACACTCCCAGCACTCACTGCACACTGCTCATAGCACACACTCTCACTGCACACTGCACACACTCCCAGCGCACACTGCACACACTCCCAGCACTTACTGCGCACACTGCACACTGCACACACTCCCAGCACTCACTGCACACTGCTCACAGCACACACTCTCACTGCACACTGCACACATTCACTGCACACTGCACACACTCCCAGCACTCACTCTCACTGCACACTGCACACTGCACACACTCTCACAGCACTCACAGCACTCACAGCACACTCTCACAGCACACAGCACTCACAGCACACTCTCACAGCACTCACAGCACACTGCTCACTCTCTCACTGCACACTGCACACACTCCCAGCACTCACTGCACACTGCTCACATCACACACTCTCACTGCACACTGCACACACTCCCAGCGCACACTGCACACACTCCCAGCACTCACTGCGCACACTGCACACACTGCACACACTCCCAGCACTCACTGCACACTGCTCACAGCACACACTCTCACTGCACACTGCACACACTCTCACTGCACACTGCACACACTCCCAGCACTCACTCTCACTGTACACTGCACACACTCTCACAGCACTCACAGCACTCAAAGCACACTCTCACAGCACACAGCACTCACAGCACACTCTCACAGCACTCACAGCACACTGCTCACTGCACACACTCTCACTGCATACTGCACACTGCACACACTCCCAGCACTCACTGCACACTGCTCACAGCACACTCTCACTGCACACTGCACACACTCTCACTGCACACTGCACACACTCCCAGCACTCACTCTCACTGCACACTGCACACACTCTCACAGCACACAGCACACTCACAGCACACTCTCACAGCACACTCTCACAGCACACACTCACAGCACACTCTCACAGCACTCACAGCACACTACACTGCACAGCACACCTCCCCCTCCCTACCTTTGGTGTCGGCTGCTGAGATCAGAGTGGAGCTGGCATCAGGAGGAGGAGGAGGGTGTGTCAGGAGGAGGGGAAGGGTGTCGGGAGGAGGGGTGTCGGGAGGAGGGGGGGTGTCGGGAGGAGGGGGTGGTGTGGATGCCGGTAGGGGGGGTGAGTGAGGAGCAGGCTGGGACTCAGAGGGCCACGTGGGCTAGGCCCAAAACGGATAATGCCACAGAGGGCCGGTAGGTGTGGGGGCCTTGGGTGGGGGAGTAAGTGGATGCCGGTGGAGGGGGATGGATGCCAGTGGTGTGAGGTAAGGAGCAGGTTGCGGCTGGACTCAGAGGGCCACTGCTGGGGGACCTGTAGGGCTTCCGGCCACCTCTTCCTTCCTTCCTTACTCCCTCCCTCCCTCCCGATCAGGTGCACGGCGGCCATTTTTTTTAAAACTTAGCGCCTCCCCGGTTCTAGCGCGGTCGGATCGGGTGGCCCCCGAGGACCGCGCTATAACGGGGTTTAGCTGTATATAAGTTTGTAGTTCAAATCAAAGGTCTTTATTTCTTCAAAGTTACATACCTGTAGTTAATACCTGTACAATAAAATCAGGTCTGTAACCTACTGTATACTGGCATTCATCTGCGGTGCTTGCCTATTTACTTTTAATTATTTGCTAGTGATGTCTTAATTAAAACTTCATTTAATAGTATTTAAATGTTATGTCTGGTGTGCTTCCAAGAGAACTTCTCTATGAGAGTGGAATTTTCTTTCACTTTTTGTTTGGTACATCCATGCCCAGGGGTGAGCAAACTTTTTATGCCGAGCCCCCCTTTTCATCCATGAAATTTCCTGATCATCCTGGTAGTGGGCACCTTTGGGTTAATCCCTCCTCAGTCTAGGTAGAACAGGAAATTTACTTTTGCAGGTAGGCCATAAAAGGCCCCTCCCTCTACCTGCACCTTAGTCTTTTTCCTGTCCTCACAGCTAGGAGTAGTATTTTTTGTTTTCTAATGGGACTCAGAAACAAGGAAAAAATCCCACAAGATGCACTCACTGGGGGTAGAGCTCAAAATAAATACATTTTAATAGATATTTATACATATATATTTAGGCACTGTACCGTGTATGAGTATCACTGGATGTGCTAAAACTGAGCTATGTCTGTGTTTTATGTTCTGTCTCTGGTTTTAAACAAGAAAAACAATCTAATTAAAACCTGGTATCTGAGCGCATGTTAGGCACAGCAGAGTATGGAAGGCTTAATGTAAGTCTATGCCTGGGTATAAACACTATATGAGTGATCCAGGATAAGGACTAATGGCTATTTCGTAGCCTGGTGGTGTTAATGATAATATAGAAGGTGACCAGTTGGTAATATATATAACTCCAACAATAGTCACAGTAACATAAGGTCATATATGGGGTAAATGTACCAGGCACAATGTTTATGTACTGCTATCCCTAATTACCCTGCAGTGTTGGTGTACAAATAGTACCAAGTGTCTGCTCATAGAAGGGTGTTCTGCTCGGCTGCATGTGGGTATAGACGGGCTAAACGATTGTACCAGTTGGTCATGAATGTTTAAACAAACAGTAATAGTCGTTTAGCAACCTTTCAAAGTCAGAGGTAGTGAGTCATTCACTCCCCATAACTCAGGGTGCATAACAAATAGTGCCAAGGGTTAAACAACTGTCCCATTTGACCATGAATATCAGACACCAAGCACAATGTTCATATATTATTATCCCTGATTACACTGCAGTTATGGTGTTGCTATACAGGTAATGACAAGTGTTTGCTCATGAAACAGCTTTGTGCTCTGCTGCATGTGGGTATACAAGGGGTTAATCGATTGTCCCACTAAATAATGGATGCTAAACAAACTGTAGTGATCGCTTAGGCAGCCTTCTGGAGTCAGAGGCAGTGATTCATTTACTCCCCATAGCCCAGAGTGTGTATCAAATAGTGCCAGGGGTTAAACAGTTAACCTACTTGGCCATAGATACCAGACAGGCAGTAGTGATCGTTTGGCAGCTTTCCGGAGTCAGAGGCTGTGAGTCATTCAGCCCCCAGGCTGCAGAATGTATGTCGGAGGAGTACCTGAATCGCCGAGTGCAGGGATTTCTAGTCAAATGAACAGGAAAGCAGTCCTAGCTAGTGGGATCCACAACTGGCCCACATCATTATTCGCTAACCGCTCTCCACGCTGTGAACCGGACTGACCACACTACTACCTAGTTGGTCGCGCTGCTGACGTCACATGGGACGTCTCACCCGACACGTGTTTCGTTCCTGACTATGGAACTTCTTCGGGGGTGGGCGGGTCTATGCTCCCTGCAGCCTTTTATGTACTGTGGTTGTCATGGTGACCCAGTAGCGTCATCATGACATAGTGTGTCATGACAAGCAAAGGGGAAAAGGTGATCTATGCAGGGAAACATAGGCTAAAAAACGGATCCTATTAACCCATGAATACAGGTTAAAAAACATACATGGTGAAATCTTGTAGAGAGATACTGACAAGGGCAAATTTATGGGCACATAAGTTATCATAGAATGTCTATGAATGTGCTGAATGACAAATAAATTGTATTTAGGAAACAGTAGTCCCTTTTTGGCAACAAGTTGGATGCTATAATAACGAAAGCATCAGGAGGTAAGAGTAGTTTTTTGCCCCAGGAAAACAGGAACAGAAGATTCGGTTTCCAGCAATCTGATAGAAATCAGTACAAAGAGGCAAAAGCATATAGACCTGGCAGATCGTTTTCAAGGCAAACAACATGGAGAGGCGGTCAGAACCGGCTTTTTCGAGGCGCCAGAGGAAAAGGATCATTTGCCAGGAACAAATTCGTATGAAGGTCAAAGGGCCCAGCAGTTGCCAGTGGGTGGAAGACTGATGCAGTTTTCTCCAACATGGGCCCAAACAAAAGAATCCCTTATCATGAGAGCACCCCAAGGAGTAGCGACGCGGCGTATGACGCAAGCGTGTCATGGACTCCACTACAAATTAAAAAAACTTTATTAAACTTTAACATTCCAAGGGGGCAATACCAAAGGGAAAAGAAAAAAAACATACAAATATTAAAATAACATGAAAAAGAACATGAAAAAGTTTACATAATAATAAAAAACAATTAGGAAAATTGATAAAAAGATAAACAACCTTTGATATTGGCCATGAATATCATAGTAACGAAGGTTGTGCATTGGGTAGTATAATCTTAATCATAAAAATATTGAAATACTAATGAAGATACATATAAAGTATATATATTAAATCCACAAAACCCAATGCACTTGGAGAAAGTGAAATGACACTGAAAAAGAGCGTATTTATAATTAATAATATTCTTACGGAACATATGCGGTATCACTCATGTTATAGAATCAATAACATAGAAAATATATAAATCACATCAATTTTATCACATAAAATGTAATCTGTCGAATAATTGATATAAAATGATGTGAGTGAACATGCATAATTATACCATACTCTATGCCTAGACATCCTGAGAATTGCTAAAGAATGTAACAACCACTTCAAAAAGATGCTATGAATAGCAACACTTGGAACACAGTAAGGATACATAATTTATGTGTCAAAAAAAGGGGTCCTACAGGTATGTCCATATCAGAATTTAAACCATGTGGGGTGCGTGTCTTTAGCGTAAAAATCCAATATAGTTCCCTTTTATTTAGGGTATTTAGTATTACCCCCTCTAATTGGACACGGTATATGCTCTATACCTTGAAAAGATAAATTGTTAACATTGCCCAAACTACAGTTAGTGAAATGAAGGGATACTGGGGGATTAATATCTTTTTTAACAATAAGGCGTAGATGTTCAAGAATCCGAATCTTTAAACATCCAATTGTACGTCCTATATATTGCTTACCCCAACCACATTTAAGCAGATATACCACAAACGTGGTGTCGCAATTGATAAAAGAATTTATACGAAAAGATTTTCCTATTTGAAATGAACTAAATTCGGAAGTTTGTTTCATAAATTTACATGCTTTGCACTTAGAGCAATTGTAACTACCTTTAGGTAGATTATTTGGGGGTATTTTATCTGTAATAAACATGCTTGCGGAAACATGATTAGCAATAGTTTTTGCCTTTCTGAAGACAAATCTAGGGCCCTCTTCATAAATTGAATGTAAGACTGGGTCTGCTGCTAGTACTGCCCAATGTTTCCTAACTATGTTTTTGATAGTCATAGCTTGATTATTATGTTGAACAATAAGGTATGGTGATTGAAAATGTTTATCTTGACCTTTTTTGGTTCTATCCAAAAGAACTGTTCTGTCCATCGTTTGTACCTCATTAAATGTTCTATCAAGATCTTTTTTTTGAGTATCCCCTAGTCTCAAAGCGCTTCATCAGATCAAGGGACTGAATAAGAAAATCCTCATTATTTGTACAAATTCTTTTTAATTTAATCAGTTGGCCTAGGAATTCCTCTAATGAGCGATTTGGGATGGCAGCTGTCAGCGCACAGAAATGTGTTGCGTGAGTTAACTTTACGATAAACCGTAGTGTGAGGTGCATTGAGGTGAGGTGCAGGGGGGTGAGGTGCAGGGGAGGTGAGGTACAGGGGAGGTGAGGTACATGGGAGGTGAGGTGCAGGAAGGGTGATTGGAGGTGCAGGGGGTGAGGTGCAGGGGGGGGTGATTGGAGGTGCAGGGGGGGGGTGATTGGAGGTGCAGTGGGGGGTGATTGGAGGTGCAGTGGGGGGTGATTGGAGGTGCATGGGGGGGTGATTGGAGGTGTAGGGGGGTGATTGGAGGTGCAGGGGAAGGGTGATTGGAGGTGCAGGGGAAGGGTGATTGGAGGTGCAGGGGGGGGGGTGATTGGAGGTGCAGGGGGGGGGGGTGATTGGAGGTGCAGGGGTGGGTGATTGGAGGTGCAAGGGGGGGTGATTGGAGCTGCAGGAGGGGGTGATTGGAGGTGCAGGGGGGTGATTGGAGGTGCAGGGGGGAATAGAGGTGCAGGGGGGGGGGGTGATTGGAGGTGCAGGGAGGGGTGATTGGAGGTGCAGGAGAGGGGGTGATTGGAGGTGCAGGGGCGGTGATTGGAGGTGCCGGGGGGGTGATTGGAGGTTCAGGGGGGTGATTGGAGGTGCAGGGGGGGGTGATTGGAGGTGCAAGGGGGGGTGATTGGAGCTGCAGGAGGGGGTGATTGGAGGTGCAGGGGGGGTGATTGGAGGTGCAGGGGGGAATAGAGGTGCAGGGGGGGGTGATTGGAGGTGCAGGGAGGGGTGATTGGAGGTGCAGGAGATGGGGGGTGATTGGAGGT
This sequence comes from Ascaphus truei, assembly GCF_040206685.1. Classification (NCBI taxonomy): domain Eukaryota; kingdom Metazoa; phylum Chordata; class Amphibia; order Anura; family Ascaphidae; genus Ascaphus; species Ascaphus truei. Next base: position 44,887,297 of record NC_134495.1, read on the forward strand.
GCAGGGGGGGTGATTGGAGGTGCAGGGGGGGGGTGATTGGAGGTGCAGGGGGGGGTGATTGGAGGTGCAGGGGGGGGTGATTGGAGGTGCAGGGGGGGTGATTGGAGGTGCAGGGGGGGTTATTGGAGGTTGTTTGTGAATGGTGCTCTAAAGTGCTGGGACTGTGTAAATGGAAGGGAGCATGCACTGGTGTATTAATAATATAAGCAGTACTAAGCCTTAAGTGGGCATAGGATACCCTGAAGGTTGGGGTGGTTGTCCAAGGACCACCCCCCCTTCCTCATTGGGTTAGCCCCCAGTAATGTACTCACTTTGTATTGTCCTGGGTCTCCCTTCCAAAGCGTGCTGGCTGTATAGTGTAAAATTCCAAAGGCCAGGGTGTGCAGCGCACAGCAAAGATGAAAGAGCAGGTCTTGCAATAAAAATCCTTTATTGTTCAAACATCTGGTTGTGGGACAGCAGCAAACTTCAACGCGTTTCGTTCAAAAGAACTTTTTCAAGAAGTGCTGTTACAGTAAAAAAGTCAGTTTAAATGCAGCTGTTCGCCCCGTTTTCGCGCCAAAACTGACGTCATAATGCGTCATCCGACCAATAGGAATTCATCAGGCCGCACATGCGCCGCCTGTGGGGGATCCAGGGACACTCTGGCGCGCGGCGCATGCGCGGCCTGATGAATTCCTATTGGGTCGGATGACGCATTATGACGTCAGTTTTGGCGCGAAAACGGGGCGAACAGCTGCATTTAAACTGACTTTTTTACTGTAACAGCACTTCTTGAAAAAGTTCTTTTGAACGAAACGCGTTGAAGTTTGCTGCTGTCCACAACCAGATGTTTGA
>NC_134495.1:44888333-44991639 GCF_040206685.1 Ascaphus truei
GGAGCCCCAGGACAGGAGGGAGCACCAGGACAGGAGGGAGCCCCAGGACAGGAGGGAGCACCAGGACAGGAGGGAGCACCAGGACAGGAGGGAGCCCCAGGACAGGAGGGAGCACCAGGACAGGAGGGAGCACCAGGACAGGAGGGAGCACCAGGACAGGAGGGAGCACCAGGACAGGAGGGAGCACCAGGACAGGAGGAAGCACCAGGACAGGAGGGAGCACCAGGACAGGAGGCAACCCCCTCCCCCCCTTGGCGGCCGCACCCCCGCATCTACCTACTATCACCCCGAGCGGCGGGCAGCCACGGGGACCCGGGGCAGAAGGGGGGACACTGCGTAGCCACAAGTAGAGGAGCGGGAAGATTCTGTGTCACGAACAGTCACGCGCTCACTAGCAGCAGGCACAGGAAGTGCCTCGAGCAGCTGTGAGCGGGCTCGGGGGGAGGAAGGGGGGGGGGGCAGGTGGGGGGGAAGCAGGGAAGAGCCAAAGCTCCGCCCCATTCATCCTCCACCAATCCCCAGCGGTCCAACATATTCAAGTAAGAAACCCAACCCCCTGGCATCTGAAAGTACTCACCAGCTGGGCTGCCGCATCCTCGGGTCCTCGGGGTCTACTCCTCACTTCCTCCGCTGCCGGGGGCAGGGCATAATGCCGGGACACAGGGGATTGGCCAAGGTAGAAAAATGCCCGGGGGCGGGACTTTGTACAATGCCGGGCCGCATCCTCCAATCAGCAAGACCCAGTTTCTACACAAGCCCAACCCCTGGCATTAAAAAAAAATACTTACCAGCCGGGCTGTTGCAGTCTCCTCCTCCGTGCCGCCGCAGACTCGCGCACCGCAGCTTACTCGCGCACCGCAGACGACAATTTAAAAAAAACGGGAACTCATTGAGGAAAAACCGGGACATTTCCGGGACACACAGGAAACCGGGAAAGCTCTCGAAAAGCCGGGACTGTCCCGGCAAAAGGGGGACGGGTGGTCACCCTATTGGAAGTGCAGGGGGGGTGATTGGAGGTGCAGGGGGGTGGTAATTGGAGGTGCAGGGGGGGATTGGAGGTTCGGGGGGGGTGATTGGAGGTGCAGGGGGGGTGATTGGAGGTGCAGGGGGGGTGATTGGAAGTGCAGGGGGGGTGATTGGAGGTGCAGAGGAGGGTGATTGGAGGTGCAGGGGGTGATTGGAGGTGCAGGGGGGTGATTGGAGGTGCAGGGGGGGGTGATTGGAGGTGCAGGGGGGGTGATTGGAGGTGCAGGGGGGGTGATTGGAGGTGCAGGGGGGGGGGTGATTGGAGGTGCAGGAGGGGGGTGATTGGAGGTGCAGGGGGGGTGATTGGAGGTGCAGGGGGGGTGATTGGAGGTGCAGGGGGGGTGATTGGAGGTGATTGGAGGTACAGGGGGGGTCATTGGAGGTGTGGGGGAGTCATTGGAGGTGAAGAGGGGTCATTGGAGGTGCAGGGGGGTGATTGGAGGTGCAGGGGGGTGATTGGAGGTACAGGGGTGGGTGATTGGAGGTGCAGGGGGGTGATTGGAGGTGCGGGGGGGTGATTGGAGGTGCAGGAGGTGGGTGTTTGGAGGTGCAGGGGGGGTGATTGGAGGTGCAGGGGAAGGGTGATTGGAGGTGCAGGGGGGGTGATTGGAGGTGCAGGGGAAGGGTGATTGGAGGTGCAGGGGGGGGTGATTGGAGGTGCAGGGGGTGGTGATTGGAGGTGTAGGGGGGGATTGGAGGTTCGGGGGAGTGATTGGAGGTGCAGGAGGGGTGATTGGAGGTGCAGGGGGGGGGTGATTGGAGGTACAGGGGGGGTGATTGGAGGTGCAGGGGAGGGTTATTGGAGGTGCAGGGGGGTGATTGGAGGTGCAGGGGGGGGTGATTGGAGGTGCAGGGGGGTGATTGGAGGTGCAGGGGGGGTGATTGGAGGTGCAAGGGGGGTGATTGGAGGTGCAGGGGGGGGTGATTGGAGGTGCAGGGGGGGTGATTGGAGGTGCAGGGGGGTGATTGGAGGTGCAGGAGGGGGGTGATTGGAGGTGCGGGGGGTGATTGGAGGTGCAGGAGGGGGGTGATTGGAGGTGCGGGGGGGGCGATTGGAGGTGCAGGGGGGGTTGATTGGAGGTGCAGGGAGGGGTGATTGGAGGTGCAGGGGGGGGTGATTGGAGGTGTAGGGGGGGTGATTGGAGGTGTAGGGGGGTGATTGGAGGTGCAGGGGAATGGTGATTGGAGGTGCAGGGGGGGGTAATTGGAGGTGCAGGGGGGGTGATTGGAGGTGCAGGGGGGGTGATTGGAGGTGTAGGGGGGGGTGATTGGAGGTGCAGGGAAAGGGTGATTGGAGGTGCAGGGGGGGTGATTGGAGGTGCAGGGGGGTGGTGATTGGAGGTGCAGGGGGGGATTGGAGGTTCGGGGGGGGGGTGATTGGAGGTGCAGGGGGGTGATTGGAGGTGCAGGGGGGGGTGATTGGAGGTGCAGGGGGGGTGATTGGAGGTGCAGGGGGGGTGATTGGAGGTGCAGGGGGGGTGATTGGAGGTGCAGGGGAGGGTGAATGGAGGTGCAGGGGAGGGTGAGTGGAGGTGCCGGGGGGGTGATTGGAGGTGCAGGGGGGGTGATTGGAGGTGCAGGGGGGGTGATTGGAGGTGCAGGGGGGGTGATCGGAGGTTCAGGGGGGGTGATTGGAGGTGCAGGAGGGGGGTGATTGGAGGTGCAGGAGGGGGGTGATTGGAGGTGCGGGGGGTGATTGGAGGTGCAGGAGGGGGGTGATTGGAGGTGTAGGGGGGGTGATTGGAGGTGTAGGGGGGTGATTGGAGGTGCAGGGGAATGGTGATTGGAGGTGCAGGGGGGGGTGATTGGAGGTGCAGGGGGGGGGGTGATTGGAGGTGCAGGGGGGGGGTGATTGGAGGTGCAGGGGGGGTGATTGGAGGTGTAGGGGGGGGTGATTGGAGGTGCAGGGGAAGGGTGATTGGAGGTGCAGGGGGGTGATTGGAGGTGCAGGGGGGTGGTGATTGGAGGTGCAGGGGGGGATTGGAGGTTCGGGGGGGGGGTGATTGGAGGTGCAGGGGGGTGATTGGAGGTATAGGGGGGGGTGATTGGAGGTGCAGGGGGGGTGATTGGAGGTGCAGGGGGGGTGATTGGAGGTGCAGGGGTGGTGATTGGAGGTGCAGGGGAGGGTGAATGGAGGTGCAGGGGAGGGTGAGTGGAGGTGCCGGGGGGGTGATTGGAGGTGCAGGGGGGGTGATTGGAGGTGCAAGGGGGGTGATTGGAGGTCTAGGGGGGGTGATTGGAGGTGCAGGGGGGGTGATTGGAGGTGCAGGGGGGTGATTGGAGGTGTAGGGGGGGGGTGATTGGAGGTGCAGGGGAAGGGTGATTGGAGGTGCAGTGGGGGGGTGATTGGAGGTGCAGGGGGGGTGATTGGAGGTGCAGGGGGGGTGATTGGAGGTACAGGGGGTGTGATTGGAGGTGTAGGGGGGGGTGATTGGAGGTGCAGGGGAAGGGTGATTGGAGGTGCAGTGGGGGGGTGATTGGAGGTGCAGGGGGGGTGATTGGAGGTGCAGGGGGGGGTGATTGGAGGTGCAGGGGGGGTGATTGGAGGTGCAGGGGGGGTGATTGGAGGTGCAGGGGGGTGATTGGAGGTGTAGGGGGGGGTGATTGGAGGTGCAGGGGAAGGGTGATTGGAGGTGCAGTGGGGGGGTGATTGGAGGTGCAGGGGGGGTGATTGGAGGTGCAGGGGGGGGGTGGTTGGAGGTACAGGGGGGGTGATTGGAGGTGCAGGGGAGGGTTATTGGAGGTGCAGGGGGGTGATTGGAGGTGCAGGGGGGGGTGATTGGAGGTGCAGGGGGGTGATTGGAGGTGCAGGGGGGGTGATTGGAGGTGCAGGGGGGGTGATTGGAGGTGCAGGGGGGTGATTGGAGGTGCAGGGGGGGTGATTGGAGGTGCAGGGGGGTGATTGGAGGTGCAGGAGGGGGGTGATTGGAGGTGCGGGGGGTGATTGGAGGTGCAGGAGGGGGGTGATTGGAGGTGCGGGGGGGTGATTGGAGGTGCAGGGGGGGTTGATTGGAGGTGCAGGGAGGGGTGATTGGAGGTGCAGGGGGGGGGTGATTGGAGGTGTAGGGGGGGTGATTGGAGGTGTAGGGGGGTGATTGGAGGTGTAGGGGGGTGATTGGAGGTGCAGGGGGGGGTGATTGGAGGTGCAGGGGGGGTGATTGGAGGTGCAGGGGGGTGTGATTGGAGGTGCAGGGGGGGTGATTGGAGGTGTAGGGGGGGTGATTGGAGGTGCAGGGGAAGGGTGATTGGAGGTGCAGGGGGGGTGATTGGAGGTGCAGGGGGGTGGTGATTGGAGGTGCAGGGGGGGATTGGAGGTTCGGGGGGGGGGTGATTGGAGGTGCAGGGGGGTGATTGGAGGTGCAGGGGGGGGGTGATTGGAGGTGCAGGGGGGGTGATTGGAGGTGCAGGGGGGGTGATTGGAGGTGCAGGGGGGGTGATTGGAGGTGCAGGGGAGGGTGAATGGAGGTGCAGGGGAGGGTGAGTGGAGGTGACGGGGGGGTGATTGGCGGTGCAGGGGGGGTGATTGGAGGTGCAGGGGGGGTGATTGGAGGTGCAGGGGGGGTGATCGGAGGTTCAGGGGGGGTGATTGGAGGTGCAAGAGGGGGGTGATTGGAGGTGCAGGGGGGGGGGTGATTGGAGGATCAGGGGGGTGATTGGAGGTGCAAGGGGGGTGATTGGAGGTCTAGGGGGGGTGATTGGAGGTGCAGGGGGGTGATTGGAGGTGTAGGGGGGGGTGATTGGAGGTGCAGGGGAAGGGTGATTGGAGGTGCAGTGGGGGGGTGATTGGAGGTGCAGGGGGGGTGATTGGAGGTGCAGGGGGGGTGATTGGAGGTACAGGGGGTGTGATTGGAGGTGCAGGGGGGTGATTGGAGGTGCAGGGGGGGTGATAGGAGGTGCAGGGGGGGGTGATTGGAGGTGCAGGGGGGGGGTGATTGGAGGTGCAGAGGGGGGGTGATTGGAGGTGTAGGGGGGGGTGATTGGAGGTGCAGGGGGGTGATTGGAGGTACAGGGGGTGGTGATTGGAGGTGCAGGGGGGGTTGATTGGAGGTGCGGGGGTGGGGTGATTGGAGGTGTGAGGGGGGTGATTGGAGGTGCAGAGAGGGGGTGATTGGAGGTGCGGGGGGGATTGGAGGTGCAGGGGGGGTGATTGGAAGTGTAGGGGAGGTGATTGGAGGTGCAGGGGGGTGATTGGAGGTGCAGGGGGGGTGATTGGAGGTGATTGGAGGTGCAGGGGGGGTCATTGGAGGTGTGGGGGGGTCATTGGAGGTGTAGGGGGGTCATTGGAGGTGAAGGGGGGGTCACTAGAGGTGCAGGGGGGTGGTTGGAGGTGCAGGGGGGTGATTGGAGGTGCAGGGGGGATGATTGGAGGTGCAGGGGGGATGATTGGAGGTGCAGGGGGGATGATTGGGGGTGCAGGGGGGATGATTGGAGGTGCAGGGGGGATGATTGGAGGTGCAGGGGGGAGAGTGATGTGAGGTGCAAGGGGGGAGAGTGATGTGAGGTGCAGGGGGAGAGTGATGTGAGGTGCAGGGGGGGAGAGTGATGTGAGGTGCAGGGGGGATAGTGATGTGAGGTGCAGGGGGGGAGAATTATGTGAGGTGCAGGGGGGAGAATGATGTGAGGTGCAGGGGGGAGAATGATGTGAGGTGCAGGGGGGGGGAGATGTGGGTGGTGTGCAGGGGGGTATTGTGTGTTTGTGGAGAGGGAGTATTGTGTGTGGGTGAGAGGGAGAGATGGGGGTATGAGAGATAGATGGGGAGGATGAGGATGATGATGAGAGGTGCTGGAGGAGAGATGATGATGATGATGATGATGATTTTACCCGTGCGGCCCCAATTTTTTTTCCTTGGAGCATTTCGGCCCTTCTCGCTTTACAAGTTGTGCAGGCCTGGTGTATATCAATGAATAATAATATGTCCAAAAAGTGAATGTGGTGAGAATCATAATTAATAGTGAATTTCAAATTTAAATCATTATTATTAAGGTGCTCAGTGAATAATAAAAGTGAGTGCTCATCCCCATTCCAAATAAAAATAAGATCATCAATGTACCGTTTGTAAAAGGTGATAAAGTGTCTAAAGGGATTTGTTTCTCCAAACACGTGGATCGACTCCCACCAACCTAAAAAAAAAGGTTAGCATAGGAGGGGGCAAAACTAGTGGGGTCTCCTCTCAATAATACATAAGATGTTTTATCATTCAATAGTCGAAGGGCCTCTGCTCTATAATCATTTCTATTAAGGACAACAATTGCCCTCCCCCTTGTTAGGCCCCTTGATAACCAAGGAAATATTGGCTTTAAGTTTGTTTAGTGCTGATCTTTCAAGTGATGTAAGATCATCTATTCTATGCTGCAACGGTGACATAGAAAATGTATAACCTCTGGACAGAAGAGACAAATCCCGTTCTATGAGTTGCTCAAAGGTGCCAGGCAATTGCCCTTCATATGTGCTGGATAGAAAACAGATCTATTTCTAAAACCAGACGACCGTCTACCTAAAAAAGAAGCGGGAACATCTGCATCATCAATATTTTCAACCATTAAATCTATCAAATCTTGTGCACAACAGTGTTCTTTAAAGCTAAATTGTTTAACCTCTTGAGCATAATCAGAAACAACAGGGATGGATTCATTGTCTTTACTAGCAGAAGCTGTTTGATTGACATTATCCTGGTTATAAAACCTTTTCAAAGTCAATTTGCGTATGTATTTGTGAAGGTCAATAATGGTTTCAAATAGTTTAAAGTCACTACAAGGAGCAAATTTTAAGCCTTTATCAAGAACTGATAACTCAGCCTGACTAAGGACAACATCAGAAAGATTAATAACTCCAGTATGACCAATTAAAAGTTCTTCTTTCTTTTCTGAGGATTCTTTTTGTCTCCTTTTTTGGCTCCTCCTTGTGCGTCTGTATTGACCCTGTTTTTTTGACCCGAAGAAGGTTCTAGATTCGTACTCTGACTCCCCTTGAAAATTTTGGTTAGATGTTGCAACCCCTTGATGTCCATTTTGCCTCTCTGTAGGGCGATCAAAAGTTGAATTGTCTCTATCATTAACTGACATACGTCTAGGACAATAATCAGTATCGGAGCCCTCAGATTCTGCACTGGCTGAATTAGAAAATTATATATTTTTCTTCAAGATAGATTTTTGATGTTGTTGTCACTTGGTTTTGTTGGACTTATGGGGTGTTGAGGAATTGAAATTCTTAGAACGAGGGGGTTTCTGCCAGACATAGACCTGGTTCCGGGCGTAATCTTGTTTGTCCCTTTCAAATTTCATTTTTTTTTTGGACATGATCTCCTTTTCCATGCTTTTTATATTATTAGATAGGGTAAGATCAAGATCATCAAAAAGCCCTCCATTTCCTTAAATTGACAAAGATTTTTTTGGAGGGATGTTATTTCCTCATCCGAGGAGGTTTTTTCTTTGGTTTTGGCTTTGATAATGAGATCAATGAGGGTAAAAGAGCATACATGATGTTCATGCTAGATGCTGTATCGTGGTGGCCTGGAAACAAATAAAAGCCCCCTCAAGAAGAACAGTAATAAAGAGAATAGATATGGTCATTGTAACAGGGGAGTAATCCCTGTTCAAGTAATGTGCCTTTAATCTAGCAGTGTGGTGGTTAACTGCTGGTAGTCAATTAATAAACACCACCTGCCTGATTTAGATTGCTTACAAAAGCCTTTCTGTTGAGACAGGAAGTGACTCCTTAGCTCTAACTGAGAGCTGAACTTTGGAGACAGAGCAGTGTTCTTGAGTCTCCCAGGAGAGACTGACCAAGAGAACACAGATCTCTGGAACTGACTGGTCTTGAGCTCTGCCCAACATAGCTGATTGCAAGACACCCAATAAGACTTCTAAACCTGGATGCTGATATTTTCTGTGCACGCACGGGTGCGGATCCAGGAGAGCAGAGAAGCTTACTCTACAGCAGCTAACAGATAAGACTTTCATTATTAAGAGACTGCTTATATCTGCTTATTTCATGCTATATGTTTTGGGGCTGCGAGACATGCTTGACTTAGGGAGTTGTGAATTAATTGCATGGTATTTTCACTAGAGATACGCCCAAGTGAATAGAAGCTTTGTTCCCCCCCTGTGTTTGGATGATTTCCTGATGAAAAGGAAAAGGCACAATAAAGCCTTATTATAATTTCACCTTATAAAAGTCTCCACTTGTGTACCTCTGTGAACGTCCGTCTACAGTCATGAACATGGAGAGACTGAAAGCCATCCTGAAGCAGAGAATGCCTCAATTCTATAAAACCTGGGAACCCTGGCCAGGCTCAGGCGCTCCGTCACTACTACAAGCCCTGGTCCAGCTATGATACCCCTGGGCTAGGGGGCCCGGGAGTCCCACCCAGCCCAGTCCCCGCTCCCTCCCCCCCTCCCTCCCCCTCTTCATCCCCATGTCGTTCCCAACTATCCACCCGACCCTCGTCATTCCCCATCTTTTCACAACAAAAAAGGAAAAAAAAAAAGGTTTATTGAGTATCTCAAAGTACTTCACTGTCATGTGCCTATGTCCCAAAATTATTTACCATGCTGTGAATGTTATCTTTATTTTATGCATGTATGTACCTTGTAAGATGCCAATAAAGGAAAAAACAGATTAAAAAAAAAAAAAAAACACATGGGTTGGGAAAGTGCTAGGTAGGCTTATCTTAAATTCATCTATAAATCAGATAAAGCATAAGTGCTTGTATGCAGTGAGACATAGGTCCACTGTATGTCTGTCTGAATGGTGAGATAACCTATTCAAAGTATGTTTCCATGGACAGAATTAGCGTTCTCAATGATTGTCTTGGTAGCTGATATATTTGCTTTACCAAGATATAAAGCCTGAACAGTCTCTGAACTCACAGCACCCCAAAGTATTTAAGGGGTTATGAAACTTCTACATGAATTGGACTGAGGAGCAGTCTGTTTATGACTGGCTTAATATCTCTCTTGTGCAGTTCATTGGACTGCTGGTAAGTAATTTACACCGATATTACTTAGATGATTTTACATGACTGGACAGAGTAGTAGTCTGTTTGCGACTAACTTGGTGTCTCTATCATCAGAGTCATCGGATTGCTGGTAAGTAATATATATAAATATCAGATTAATCAAAGAGAATCAATATATAATATATTTAGACAAGTGAACAGTCTGTTAATGACTGATCAAGTGTCTTAGCAGATCTTCCTTCAAGTGGCACTGTCGGCAATCATCAAAAGCTATTCCTGTTGACAGCCATTAAAAACCATTCCTGTTGATTTCTGTCTATGTGGCTGGACAGAGAAACAGTCTGTTTATGACTGATTCAGTGTCTCTCTAGTCACGTTTATTAGGCACCATTGTTCTGTTATTTAGGTTTGTGATCCATTTTATTGAGTATTTCTCATAATAAAGTTACGTTTTTAATCGTCCTTATAACAATACTTTACCGATTCTGTTGAGCTACTACCCTGGCTATCTATAAATGCATACCACTTGGTCACCTATTAAGGTTTATCTAGTCCTTGGAGTGCTCTCATGATAGGGGATTATTTTATCTGGTATATTTCTGTTATTTCCCCTGATAATAGCATTCACCTGTTGAGCTGTAGCGAAGGTTATCTTTCCTCCCCCTCCCCTTACTCTTTCCCTAAGTTTACAATGGGCCCAAACAATACAGGACAAATGGTGGGTACTGGAAACCATTCATCAGGGATACAGCATAGAGTTCAAAGAAATGCCAAGAAGAAATATTTGCCTAACAACAAGTGTACAGTACCAGGCAAATGAATTCAGTTTAAAAAAAGTTACTACAAGCAGAAGTAATAATGAAGGTACCTCAGTAAGACAGAGGAAGTGGAATTTATTCCAGAACATTCCTAGTACAAAAGTCTTCAGGAGATTACAGAGCAATCCTAGACCTGAGAAATGTAAATACATTCTTGAAAATAAGAAAATTCAAGATGGTGTCTTTAAACCTGATTATTCAGGAGGTACAACCAGGAGTCTGGATGGTATCGCTAGACTTAAGGGACGCGTATCTACACGTGCCCGTATCAAGGAAACACCAAAGATTCCTAAGGTTCGCAGTGAACCAACATCATTATCAGTACACAGCACTGCCATTCGGTCTGTCGACCTCTCCAAGGACATTTACAAAAGTTTTAGCCCCATTAGTGGCAGAAATTAGAAAAAGAGGGCTAGAAATATACCCATACGTGGACGACATCTTGGTAAAGTCAAAGAGTTGGGAGAAATGAAAACAAGACCAGGAGATGGTCATAACCTTCTTGGAACAACACGGTTGATTATTAAACAGAGACAAGAGTCACCTAGCACCCACTCAACTGCTAAAGTTTCTGGGGGTGGAATTCAACACGGCAAAAGGAGAGGTGATGTTGGCAGACACAAGGAGGCAAGACATAGCACTGCAAGCAAGGAAGCTCAGGAAAGCAACCAGAATTTCAGCAGAGGAATGCATGAAGCTTCTAGGGAAATTCGCTTCAACACTAAGCGTCATAAAATGGGCAACGCTCCATATGAGATCGTTACAAAACAATTTTTTACAACAATGGAACGGGAACCACAAGGATACAAGACAAATAATCTTGTTACACCCACACACAAAAGAAGAATTAAAGTGGTGGGAAGATACCTGAAATCTGGGGAAAGGACGGAGACTACACCCAGTACAATGGGAAAGAATTACAACAGATGCAAGCAACGCAGGTTGGGGAACCCAAATGGGAGAAACACTGGTGCAAGGAACCTGGACAAACCAGGAACAGCGCCTTCCATCAAATCTGCTGGAGCTAAAAGCAGTACAAAGGGCTCTGGAAGCGTTCCAAGACCAAATAAAAGATGGCAATATAAAGATACAGTCAGACAACCGGTCGGTTGTAAAGTATATAGCCAAACAAAGGGGAACAAGGAGCAGAAAGCTGATGAACCTCACAGAAGAAATCTTCTCTTGGGCAGAGGGCCACTTATCAGCGATCACAGCAGTACACATCCCAGGATTGGACAATGTCACAGCAGACTTTCTAAGTCGCAATATTATACACCCAGGAGAATGGGCATTAGACCCACAGGTGTTTCAGGAGCCGGTAGAGCGATGGGGCCAGCCAGACATAGATCTCATGGTGACACATCAGAACCGCAAGGTAAAAAACTACTGTACAAGGCTTTTTCATCCAAGCGCAAAAAGCACAGATGCTCTCAGCTTCAAATGGGATTTCAAGTTGGCATACCTGTTTCCCCCAATTCCCCTAATTCCGAAAACAATCAGGAAAATCAGGGAAGACCAAGCGGAAGTGATATTGGTAGCACCATTCTGGCCAAGAAGGCCTTGGTTCACACACCTGGTAAATATGGCAGTGTATATACCATGACACATACCAGACCACAAAGAACTAATGCAACAGGGGCCAATATGCCACCCGAACTCCAAACAATGGGCCTTGACGGCATGGCGATTGAGCGGGAAACATTGAGGTTGAAAGGTTGTTCAGACAAGACAATCCAGACCCTATTACAGGCAAGAAAGGGGATTGGTGCACAAAAGAGAGACAAAATTTATTCTCACCAAGAATTGTGTCAATAGTGGAGTTCTTGCAAAAGGGATTTAAGAAAGATCTCAGTCTCAGCTCTCTGAAAGTACAGGTGTCTGCACTATCAGCCTTATTGGAGAGAAATCTGTCAATGGAAAGATCATCAGTTTTTTACAGGCAGTTAAAAGACTAAGACCTCAAATTAAAAACTGGGTGCTGACATGGGACCTGTCTTTAGTATTGGATGTATTAACAGCACCTCCTTTCGAATCTATACAAGAGATAGGGTTGAGATGGTTATCGTGGAAGATGGCATTCTTGATCGCGATCACCTCAGCAAGGAGAGTGGGAGAACTACAGGCACTATCAGCTAAGGAACCATTCCTAGTCGTGCACCAAGACGAGGCAGTTCTCAGACCTGTGCATCGATTCTTGCCAAAGGTTGTATCACAGTTCCATATGGATCAGGAAATCGTGATCCTGTCACTGCCCAGATCCAAAGAACAAGAAAGAGGAGAGATTAGACATCTCACAACATCTAGTTTGTGTAAAGGTATACATGGAAAGGATGCGAGATGTGAGAAAATCGGACAGACTATTCATCATACCAGAGGGACCGAAGAAAGGTCAAGCAACATCTAAGACAACAATTTCCCAATGGATAGTGGCATGTTTTAAAAAAGCTTATGAGACCAAAGGACAAGATAAACCTTTGAACATTAAAGCTCATTCTACAAGGGCCATGTCTACGTCATGGGCATTCAAAGTTCAGGCAACACCAAGGCAGATATGCAAAGCGGCAGTCTGGTCTTCGTTCAATACATTTTGGAAATACTACAGACTAGACGTACAATCAGCTGCCGCAAGTTTTGGGCGTAGAGTTCTACAATCTGTAGTGAAATAAAGTGTAAAAGGGAATTAATAAAGGTCAACTGATAACGGCATTGACTGGTGATTTATTCTTATGTATCCCTCCCTAATTTGTCACTGCTGGGGTATGTCCTAAAGGTGCCCACTGACAGGGTGATCAGGAAAGAAGAAAATTTAAAACAACTTACCGTAATTTTATTTTCCTGGAACCATGGCAGTGGGCACATGGTTACCCTCCCTATGTATGTCTAATGCCTATCAGTTATATTTTTCAGCTATGGAAGAATCCTAAGACTAAGGTGCAGGTAGAGGGAGGGGCCTTTTATGGCCTACTTGCAAAAGTCAATTTCCTGTCCTATCTAGACTGAGGAGGGATTAACCCAAAAGGTGCCCACTGCCATGGTTCCAGGAAAAGAAAATTACGGTAAGTTGTTTTAAATTTTCTTCTTTCTCAGGGCCACCCCTGTCTGATGTAATCAAAATCACATGATGTCAGCTGGTTCAGCCAATGAGGGCGAACCAGCTTTGTGACGCGTCCGCCACGTGTCTACAATCTCCTGCAGTCAAGTTCACAAATTGCTTGGGCTGCAGGCGTACGCCAGGCAGTATACTGGTATTGGATCACTGTTTATTTTATTGTTTGCTGGCATCTGGTAATGTTTTTTTCTGGTGCACAAAGGCAATCCTTTTTTGGGGGGGGCCATTCATCCACCTCTTTGCTACCTCCCTTCCCTCTCCCGCCCCCCCCTCCCTTTTTTCCTTCTTCCATTTGCTTTCCCCAGTGTCATCCACTCCTACCTACCAGTTTCATGTATTATTTATTTATTCCCGTTTTAAATGTTGCCCAGGGATCCCCATAACCAAACTCAAGGGGGGTACTGACGAATCTCCCCTGCTGATCAATACTCCCAAGTGACCCTCCTGACCTAAAGAATAACCCTCAGCCCCCCAAAACTCATTCTCCTTCGAAGTCCCTCAATTCTGCCATCTCTGCCTGACCTTCATCTCTCCGTTTAGCTGGGGAAGGGGGGTAGAGGGCGCGCGCGCTCCGTTGATCTCTTCTTGGTCCTGCTGGAGCTTCCTGGGATAGGTGATCATGAGGCGGAGGCCTGCTCCGGCTCTTCCAGGTGCTGGTAGGCCCTGCTACCAGTGGGTGTGCAGCTCATTGGTCTGAAAAGGGAAGTACCTCCTCCCGTGCCAAAACACACACTCTCAATCACTCTCTCTCACACTCACACTCTCTTGCCATTGTGTCTTTCTCTCTCACCTTCCCCCCAGTGTCTCTCCCCCTCCCCCAAATATGTCTCCGTCTCCCTCCCCCCAATATATCTCCCCCCCATGTCTCCCACATCTCCATGTCTCTCCCCCCTCCCCCCAATGTCTCCCACCTCTCCATGTCTCTCCCTCCTTCCCCCAATGTCTCCTACCTCTCCTCCCCCCTCAATATGTCTCCAACCTCTCAATGTCTCTCTCCCCCTCCCCCCCAATATGTCTCCCACCTCTCCATGTCTGTCTTTGACACTCACACACACCTCATCACGCGGCATTCAGGAAGTCAAAGCCTGTTGCTGCATGAGCTGTGCAGAACAGCGCCACCTAATGGCTGCAGGAGAAATTGCAGCTACAGACTGCCTTTCTCTCTGCTTCTCTGCAAAATCGCCCCTGCTGGCTGCGCCCCCCAGTTTGCGCACCTCTGATCTATACTATCCTTCCGCGGCTTCATTGGGACAATGGGACTCAAGTCACTGCCAAAGTCACAGGATTCCCAGTAAGCAAACTAGCAAATACCACACAATACAGTATACAACAGAATAACCAAGTACTAAGAACCACATGGGCCAACATTCAGTCATGACAATAGATTTAATAAAGAGCGGTACAGTACACACATGGATAACATATTTTATTGCTGCTTGCTGCAGAATTGTATATGGGAGGGAAGTAAAAGTTAATACAACTTACAGTATTAGAGAAGTTACAGTCCGTGGGGATATAAAGCTGGGTGCAGTGGTAGGGGGCTACTGCATGGTCCAGCATGTCCAAGGAAAGACAACAGAACAAGTGAATGGCTTTCCCATGTGTCTAAAATTCCCCTCCTTGCAGTTTTGCTTTTAAAGATTTTATGCCCCATTGTTCCCTATAGGCTTTTTGGACCAACTGGGACATTTGGGGTGGTTGATGATCTTCAGTCACACACAGGGCTTGCTCGCACACAACAGAAATGTGAAAATAAGAGGGAATCAAGACCGGAAGGGATTAATGATTCCCTAACCAAGGGTGCCACTTTTTCTGAGAAAGCATCAAAAGACCTTATCAGGGGACATGCAGCGACCAGGTACAGGACAGAGGAAACACTGCAGGGGGCCTTTGGTGTATGTGACTGGAGGAAGGATATACAGTCTACAAAAAAGCTATACCCTATTGTAAATAAATGTTTACTTCTACTTCACTCCAAAATGAAGGTACCTGATAGGCAGAGAGCGCAGGCTAGGCATAACCTTTATTTAAGGGCATTTTCCATCACATAAAGGACCTTAATGTCTTGAACTTTGAGAGCAAAAATACATCACTCCAAAAGTACAATTTTTAATGCTATACATTTTTCTCTGTGGTGTCTCTGAGGTTTAACAAACTCTGAACTGTGGGTAAAACATTTCATACATTAAGAGCAAGTAGTCTCTTTCGTGTGTGAAATCTGATGTTTAACAAGATTTGAGTTCTGGGAAAAATATTTCCCACATTCAGAGCAAACAAATGGCTTCTCTCCCGTGTGAATTCGCTGATGTGTAAAAAGCGTTGAGCTCTGAGAAAAACATTTCCCACATTCAGCGCAAACAAATGGTTTCTCTCCAGTGTGAATTCTCTCATGTGTTACAAGATATGACTTACGGGAAAAACATTGCCCACATTCAGAGCAAACAAATGGTTTCTCTTCTGTGTGAATTATCTGATGTTTAACAAGATATGACTTACGGGAAAAACTTTTCCAACATTCAGAGCAAGCAAATGGTCTCTCTCCTGTGTGAGATTTTTGATGTTTAACAAGTTGTGAGTTATTGGAAAAACATTTCCCACATTTAGAGCACGAAAATTGTTTCTCTGCTCTGTGAATTCTCTGATGCCTAAAAAGAAATGGTTTACAAGAGAAGTGTTTCTCACATTCCGAACAAGGAAACAACTTCACTCCCTCATGAGTTGTCTGATGTTTAACAAGAGCGGAGTTACTAGTAAAGCATTTCTGACATTCAGTGCACTTATACAGCCTTTCTGTAGCGTGTGTTCTTTGGTGAATTATACAAGCCGATTCATCGTTAAAGTTTTTACCACATTCACTGCACTCATACTTCATTACTGACAAGTTTTTAGTGTCTCCTTTGTCCCAATTCTTAATATCAGTAGATGCATACTCAATATCTGTATCTTCTCTGGCAGTATAAATGTGAGAAGCTGTGGGAGTTCCTTCTTCACATGAGCCCGATTCGTTAGCCATAATTCTCACAGCTTTCCTCGGTCTCTTAATTGGTTTATTTTGCCTCAAGTAATTTGCTCCTTGATCACCTTTAACAAGACTGGTATCTTCATTTAAAGAATCTGGTGAGCAAAGAGGAGTGTGCCACCCTGCAGGTGTACTTCTGCTCATGGATTTATCTGTGGGAAATAAAAGCACTGTGTCAAAAGAAGTTAATTAATAGCATAAACATAATCTAACATTACTGGTTGAACATTTCAATTACTATAAATCACATCCTAAATGAAATGTACAGTAAGCTAAAGCAGTACTGTGTCAATTTAAAGTAACTCGGGTTAATTTAAGTTTTTAAATCGATATTTTCTGCAACTATTGAAATAGGTTTTGGTAACTGAAATGGTCTAGTGCTTCCAGGAACACAGTGGGTTAAGTTGGCAGAAAAATGTCACCGATTTATAACTGACCCTCGGAAATGGCACCCGGGAGCCCACATCCAATACCAGGAACTAAGTAAATGCCAAACAGAATGGATGTCCAGACTCATTGTGGTGGGAATCAGACAAGAATACATATTGCGAGAGAATCCCTGACATTGCATGTGTGTGCTGTAAATGCCATTGGAGCTAAACTTTTCAGTAACCTACTGTGATTTGAAATCATATTTATATTATTTTGTTTGTTTATATCCTGATATAAATGGGTAAGAGTATTTCAATCTCTCCTTTACAGTATCATCTTATTCCCTTAGATGTGACATTGTGGTAAAAGGTACCCATATCTGGTATGTGAAACAACTCCAGGAGTACTCTGGTGACATTGTGGGACAGATTAGAGAAACCCAGAAAGAGTTATTGGGATCCTCTAAAGCAGTGTTTCTCAGCAGGGTTTAACACACCCTGGGGAGCCGAGAGAGAATAAAAAAAGATAAGCAGGGAGAAAGCAAGGAAGTTGTTAGAGGGCTTGAAGTTTCCTCCTCTATGATTGGCTACAGCCTAGTAATGCAGTAACTCAGGAGGTAGCGTCAGGAGCATCTATACCTTCACTCTACCTCAGACTATCTTGGACATAACACTTGAATCTCACTGAAGGCAGCAGTCTGTGGTGGCTGCCAAAGTGTGTCAGCCATTTGCTGCTGTTGCAGCTGCTCTGTTATTGGTCTTGGATAAAATATTTCAGATGCATATTGAAGCATTTCAATCTTCACATCTGTACCTCTGCATAATCCCACTTACTTCTCCAACGCCAGCTCCTTCAAGCAGCCAAACAACACACAGCAACCATCTTATCCCCCTGTACCTTTTGTTTCCAGCTACCCTACCTTATAAATTATAAGCTTCTTGGGTGCTCCTTACATACTGTAACAATGTATGTTTATTATTTTATTGTTTTTGTCCTCCAACCCTATTGTTCAGCAGCGCTACAGAATATGTTGGCGTGTTATAAATAAATGATGATAATAATAAGCCTGGGGAGTTGGTGTCAAGATATATATATATATACAGCTGAACCCTGTTATAATGCGGTGCTCGGGGGGCACAGAATGAGACCGCGTTATAAAATCGGGATCACTATTTGAAAAAACAAAAATGGCTGCCGCGATCAGGGGTTCGCATCCGCCGGAGGGGGAGAGCTGGGATAGCTCTCCCTGAACTCGGCATCACAGCGGCAGCACTACCCAGCATCTGCAGCAGCTGATCTGTGTGCTGTGCAGAGAAGCTGTGATTCTGCGAGGGGGGGGGGGAGCGGGGTTGAGGATCTCACGGAGTCAGGAGAAGCCGGGCAGGAACCAGCTCCCTTCTCTCCTCCCCCTCCAGCGGAGGTACAGGGAGGGAGGGAGGGCGGGGAGGGAGAGGTGTGTGTATATGTATTTATGTGTAACAGGGTACGTATATTCTACCTGTCTTTCCCCACCCTGTTATGCAAGTCCTGCTAGATGCAGGCTGTAAGGGGTTAATTCTATGGGTTTGTGCCCCCACCCATGCTCCTCTATGATGGACAGGAGTAAGGTTGTGACTCATGGCCTGTGTAAGCCTATCAGGAATAGGTATAGACAATGAGCCCGCCCCTTCTATCCTAATTAGGGGACTACCAAATTTAGTTGTAGTCCTGCTTCTGCTCTGGAAGAGAGAGGAAGCAAAGAGCGGTCAGTCTCTCCTATGGCAGGATGAGCGTGCTCGCCCTCAGTCTTTGGACTGAGGGAACATCAGACTCAGTCACAGTGTTGCCCTATACTACCAGGGGCAAAGCACCATCCAGAGGTATGCATCGCTGTAAGAAGATCTGCAGTGTATGCCATACAATAAAGATCCTGTTCAGAATATACCCCTGTCTGAGTATCAGTCCTTGGGCAGGGGGAGAAAGAGTGCAATAGTGGGGGCTGACCTCCGACTCCTTGGAGCCCACTATTGCTGCAGGCGCTACGCACCAGTGAGAAGAATCTAAGCCTGTCCTGATCTCCACTACACAGCAGATCAGCTAAGCTGTCCTGAACCTAGAAGTATGCCTCAGCACCACACGGCAGCAATGCAGTGGATCTCCCGGAGGGGAGAGAAACAGAGGTGTGTGTGTGTGTTGAATGTTGAAGTGATTGTCAGTGAATGCCAGCTTTTTTTCTTGTGCAAGATGACTTCCAAAATTGAGCTCCCTACATTGACTCCCTGGGGCCGGTCATTCTTGTAATTGATGATTTTTTCAAGGCAAGGTGTAGGTTTGGGGCACGTTAGGTCTCAACAAAAACTGAAGTGAGTGATTTGACTCGGCTATCCACGACTTCCAATAAGCTTAAACTCATTACTGCCTAATGCTGCTCAAAATTACACAGAGGCAGTGAAGAATTCCCGGCTAGAATGTGCTGCTAAATGAAACCATTTTATTGTAATCTTTAAATGATGTCTGATCAGACAATGTTTATCTAACTCATCGTAGCCCCTACTTTAAAATGTGTTTAGAAAGTTGCACTTATGACAGTACAGATCCCCACTTGCACTTAAAACCCTGGAAAAATCGCTGTACACTTGCTGTCAGATTTTCCACGGTTGCCAGCTATTTTTCTTAACGCATGTGAAAATGCATTTGTGTGTACATATTTACATTGTAATTCTGAGAGCAGTTGCTCCATTAGTTATCAATGCAAACTGGAAGTAAAGAAAAGTAGGCTCCCTGCCAAGCCAGTGACAGCACAGCATGTCTTGCCCAGGTTGCCATGGGTGACTAGTAAGCCATGGGAACCCAGCAAAGAACAGCCACTGACTAATGATTTCTGAATTACAAGTGACCTTTGACCCTTAATGGCCCAGACAAAACAAATGACCTGTGTGTGTGTAGCCAAACATTCCTCTCAGCAAATCCTGAATGTCTGCCCCCCTTACCCCCCAATTTTTTTTTTTAAACGGGAGCCACGCTCACACCACTTTATAAGCAGATCCGTGCTGTAGCCAATCACGCTATAACGGGGTTGAGCTGTGGCTGTGTGTGTGTGTGTGTGTATATATATATATATATATATATTTATATATATGAACAAAAAACAAACAAAAGCGCAAGCTCCATAGCACGTAACTGAGTAAAAAATAAGGTACATTTATTTAAAAAATCAGCAACCCATAAGAATGTGCACTTACAGGATTTTAAACAGAACCATTCGTGGGAGAGAAATCTCTATTGTGGTCATCTGCGGTGGTAGGGTGAGTCCCAGGTTTGCAGAGTGGATGTAAACAGCCCAGGTTCACCATGAATTGGCAGCAAGATATAAAGGCATCCAATGCCTGCACGTCTTTTGGTCCCTCATACAATGATTGCTAACACTTGAAATTACCGCCAGCCGGAGCGCAGGGAAGCCAGGGACTCCAAATACACCAACACAAACGCGATGACGTCAAAGCTCTACGCTCTACGTGCAGGCATTGGATGCCTTTATATCTTGCTGCCAATTCATGGTGAACCTGGGCTGTTTACATCCACTCTGCAAACCTGGGACTCACCCTACCACCGCAGATGACCACAATAGAGATTTCTCTCCCACGAATGGTTCTGTTTAAAATCCTGTAAGTGCACATTCTTATGGGTTGCTGATTTTTTAAATAAATGTACCTTATTTTCTACTCAGTTACGTGCTAGGGAGCTTGCGCTTTTGTTTGTTTTTTGTTCATAGATTCCAAAAGTGGTTGGCTATACCACTCCCCTTAAAGCTGCAAAGACGCTCCCTGGATCTTCTATTGGGACTATATTTCTCTCTAGATTTTTTGTTTGAGTGGAACATTCAATTTGGATTTTCCTTTTTTTTCACTATCACGTTATGGTTTGTAGATATTATTAGGTTAAATTGTGGTAATTTTAATTTATTTTAATATTTTAAATATGTTATTATAATTTATCATTTATTAGGGTTATTTCACATCCTCTTTAGCGCTACTTAATTTTTGTGTTGTTATATATATATATATATATATAAACACAGAAGAAAAAGAAACCTCTAAAGTAGCACTCAGACAATAATTCAGACTCACAAAAGATGTTAATGACTAATAGTCACCCTGGGACTGCACAGACCATGAGGCTGCAGTTCTAAACCGGATGGTGGTGATTATATATCACAGAATGCTTTTTTATATTGTACCTATGTAAGTGCAATTCTTATTCCCCTCCCTCCCTTCCCCTCATTAAATTTTACAATTTTACGCTATGGGTGTGCGCTCTCTCTTCCCCCTTTTCTTATATATATATAAGAGACCTGCAACGTGGTGTGGGCATTACTATATATATATATATATATATATATAGTGAATAAATGAGAACAAGGCACTCCGTCAGGTAGATATAGGTGGGTGCTAATCCTATATAAATCAAATAGGCTATACGATACCGTGTAAGCAGATATCAGAGGCAGCACTCCAGTAGATAGTCAAAAAAAAGGTATTTAATGTGACATATAAACCAACGTTTCGGTCCTCCACACAGGAGGACCGAAACGTTGGTTTATATGTCACATTAAATACCTTTTTTTTGACTATCTACTGGAGTGCTGCCTCTGATATCTGCTTACACGGTATCGTATAGCCTATTTGATTTATATAGGATTAGCACCCACCTATATCTACCTGACGGAGTGCCTTGTTCTCATTTATTCACTATATATATATATATATATAGTAATGCCCACACCACGTTGCAGGTCTCTTTTGTCCCAATTTAAGGCCGGAAACACTGTATTTTCTATGCAGGGGTATATTTACAGGGATTAAATCATACAGAGGCCCACCGTCCCTTTAAGAAAACCAAATAATAAAATAAAATCCTATTCCCGTTAGGGAAACTAACTGACTTTTCTTCAGCCCTCTCGAAAGACCGCTGGTCAACTATGCTGGTTCCCAGCTAAAACATGCCCTGGCATAGGCAATAAAGTAACAGTCTTTGCCTATAATAGAAAGGGTTTTGCTTATCTTTAGTTCTTGGGGAGAAGATGTCCCTGCTTCAGCACAATGTCTCATTTTCTTCTCAGGGAAACTCGGCCCCATGTGAGCTCAGAGAAACTCCTGTAGTCACTGCTCCAGCACAGCTCTCTGGGTAGTGTCTCTCACTTTCTACCAGCTTCCGGTAGCTGGGGAGCCCCTCTGTCTCCCCCCTTCTCTGAGGGAAAACAATCTCCCAGTCTGCCAGCTTCCTGTGTCTTTTGAACCTGCAGTCTCTCAGGAATCCTGCTTAATTAGGCTGCAGGTGCATACAGTTCTCCTCTGTCACATATCCTCCTCCCCCCCCAGCTCATTCCTACTTGTTTGAGCGACCAGTGCATGATTATCGTGCACCCACACCGAAGACGTCCTCTCTTTCCGTCTTTTCCCAGTTGAAAACTTTTCCCTTCGGGACAATTACCAGGCCTTCTGGGCCTGCAGACTGGTCCTTCGCTACTTTTTTATCTTGTGCGGCCTGAGTCTAGGGTTGAAGCTCTGCCTTTGTTGTGTCCCCTTTTGCAAAGGTTCCCGAGCATCCTGCCGTCTATCAGCTCTCTCTGCCAGGACTCTATGCCACTCTGTAACCTTGATCTGCAAATCCTGAAGATGCATCTGTCTTCTTACTCTTGTGTTCAGAGTTTCCCTTACCCTGTAGTAGAGCCCATTGCGTTCACTCGCCAGTGACTGTTTGGCCTTCTCTTGTGAAGACAGAAACTCTGCTTTAGCGGTGATGGCTTTTGGACCTTTCTCCATTAGCGTACCTTCAGTGTTGGATTTCTCACTTTATCTTCAGTACTTCAACTTGTGCGGGATTCTTATTAACCCTATGTGCACCCCATGGCGCCTCTCTATTACAGTTGGCCGACTCGTAGGCTTGGGACTGTCTCGACTTCTTAACTTACTCCATTGGGAGTGTCGCTGGACAATCTTACTGTATTACTCCATCGCCACTTGGCCTTCCCATTCTGTGCCTTGTGGAAAGTAGACTGTAGTACTGCAAAGGTATTGCAGTCACGCCTCTTGGAGCACCTCACTTGCTCAGGCGGTTCAAACTTTGTAATCTTGTTGTTTTACTGAGCAGTGTCCCCAGCTCTCACGGTACCGTTGTCTTCAAGGGCATGTTTCTGTGGGATACAGACGCTTGGGCTGGGCCAATACCTTTCCCTCCAACTTCAGCTGAAAAACCTCCTGCTGGGCAGAAGTCAAGTCCAAAGTAGCGTCCCGCTCAGTCTCCAGAGTCTTGAGTTCCTCCACCAGGTCGCACTTTTGTTCTCTGGCATCTTGCGGCCAGCACACTCAGACTCACGGTCCTTCCTCAGGTCTTGAAGCTGCCCTTCTGTATGTCTTTTTTCACTCCGTGCAGCTGCTAGTTCAGCTTCTTTGAAGTTGTCGCGATTCCACATCTGTCAGCTGATTCAGAGCAAGATTTAACTCTGTTTCCTTTTCTCTACTCTTGACCTGCACCTGCTGGTGCTCCTCCCTGACCTTGTCCAGCTGCAGCTGGGCCCCTTCATTGACCATGTGGTCCAGCCGCTTGTGGATATCGGCCATCTCGGTTTAACAACGCAATGTCAGGCAGGCCACCTGACGGATGGATACCTCCTCCCTCTCGGCGAGCTGTATATTGCGCTCAGCAACCTGCATCTGCAGCTCTTCAATTTGATCCTGCAAGTCCCCTCTCGGGGCTTTCACCTCTTCCCGGAGCTTGCTCTGAGTTTGCATCTGCGCATCCTTCATATTTTGGAGCTCTGCAGATTTCATCACCAGGGTCGCTGCCGCTTCTGTTTTCCAGGCCTCTTTCTCCTTGGTGTACAGACTCATGGGGATGGAACAGCCTCTCTGCTTCTCCAGCTCTTGCTCCAGTTTCTGGACCTTTTCGAGCTCCCTCTCATATAGTCACCTGACATCCAAGCTCCGCCTCCAGTGATGCTCTGGTGACACGCAGCGTGGCATTCAGCTCCTCATACTGCTCTGTGGGGACACACTGGGTACTCAGTCGTTCCTGTAGCACTTGTACTTGGTTAGC
This sequence comes from Ascaphus truei, assembly GCF_040206685.1. Lineage (NCBI taxonomy): Eukaryota > Metazoa > Chordata > Amphibia > Anura > Ascaphidae > Ascaphus > Ascaphus truei. The sequence continues at coordinate 44,911,710 of NC_134495.1, forward strand.
CGCCTGGACACTTTATTCTTGCAGGACCCACTGCATCTCCTAGGCCTCCTGTAGGTGCACACCCAGCTCTTGAAGCTGGCTCTGCAGTGCTGCCTGTACTTCAAAATTTTCCAGGGACAATTGTTCCTTAATTTTTTCTGCTTGGTGAAGCTTCTCCTTTCCTTCACTAGCCTGGTCAGACAAATCTGAATTTTCTTCTTTCAGACTTGCATTCTCTTTCTTTACAGTCTCTAAATCACTCAGGGCATTCTCATGGGTTTCCTGCAACACACCCAGCTCTGTGTTTAGACTGTGGCCCTCTTGTAGAGCCTCCTTATATTTCTGTTTGAGGTTACCAATCAGTTTGTCAGACTTGTTCTACTTTTCTCCATGGTAGCAATTGAGATGGCCTTTTCCAGACTAGTCTTCACCACCTCCAACTCACTCCATAAGAGACGCTCTGTTTTCTTCAAAGCTTCGTATTCTTGTATAGCTGGGAGTATACACCTTTGTGCCTCGGCGTTCGCTTCTCGCTCCCTATTCAATTGCTCCTTCAAGACTTCACAATCACGATGTGTAGTTTGGAGTGCAGAAATTAAGGCCTCTTTATCCTGGATCAAGGATTCAGCTTCCCTTTGCTCCTCCTTTTTCTTTGCCACCATTCCCATGATGATTCTGCCCATCGCTCTGGTCTGCAGCACATCTCGGCGCCTTTCTGACATCGCAGGTTCAAGTGGTTCGGTCACTTCCTCTGTGACTTGAGAAATACTTTTCTTTTTCTTCTTCTCTTTGCTTTATTAGCTCCAGAGACATCAGTAGTACTGGGCACACACTCACTGGTATCAGCGTCCATATCTTGCTTGCGCTTACAATGCGTTGCTTGCTTTTGCAGCTGTTTGACTTTGAAAATTTGGGGATACACATCTTCCATGTGACCTACTTCCTGACAGGCCCAGCATGCTAAATTTATCTGCGGGTATGAGTTACCATCATCATTTTTTTTTCCCCCACACCCGACAGGGCAGACTTTACACGTTGGACTTGCTTTACAATGTTTGAACCGTCTTGGTTATTCTTAGGGCAACATCTTTGCAGAAATCCATTTTCACTTTCTTTTGTACCTGACGAGGCAAACTTTATACACAGCACTTGCTAGCTGCAAATTCACTAATTTCAGCAAAATAAAAATTTCTCTGCATGAGTTCAGTGTCTTAACATATCTTCATTTACTGACCTCGGTGTGCTATTGCATCCATACTTCACACATTCTCTGTGTATGCTGTAAGCACAACTGATCCTACACAGTAGGACAGACTTTGCTTGCTTTTCACTTCAGTTAGGCGACCATTTAAAAACCCCGCATTTATCTTTAAACCCACAGTTTCCGCTGCTCGGTGCCTTATGGACTGCCCGCATTCTCCACCATATTGTGATGCCCACACCACGTTGCAGGTCTCTTTTGTCCCAATTTAAGGTCGGAAACACTATTTTCTATGCAGGGGTTTATTTACAGGGATCATACAACAGGCCCACCGTCCCTTTAAGAAAACCAAATAATAAAATCAAATCCTATTCCCGTTAGGGAAACTAACTGACTTTTCTTCAGCCCTCTCTACAGACCGCTGGCCAACTATACTGATTCCCAGCTAAAACATGCCCTGGCATAGGCAATAAAGTAACAGTCTTTGCCTATAATAGAAAGGGTTTTGCTTATCTTTAGTTCTTGGGGAGAAGATGTCCCTGCTTCAGCACAATGTCTCCTCCTTTTTTTTCCTCAGGGGAACTCGGCTCTACGTGAGCTCAGAGAAACTCCTGTAGTTCCTCTGTAACCAGATGTCACTTCTTCAGCACAGCCCTCTCGGCAGTGTCTCTCACTTTCTACCAGCTTCTTTAACCAGCTTCCGGTAACTGGGGAGCCCCTCTGTCTCCCCCCCTTCTCTGAGGGAAAACGGTCTCCCAGTCTGCCAGCTTCCTGTGTCTTTTGAACCTGCAGTCTCTCAGGAATCCTGCTTAATTAGGCTGCAGGTGCATGCAATTCTCATCTGTCACATATCATCCTCCCCCCAGGTTAACTGGTTGAGTGCTGGAAGGTACACATATCCTCCATTCCAGCCTACTGAGTCAGTGACTGTGTGTGTGTGTGTGTGTGTGTATCTGTCCTCCTGTGGTGTGTCTGTTCTCCTGTGGTGTGTGTGTGTGTGTCTGTTCTCCTGTGGTGTGTGTGTCCTCCTGTGGGGTGTGTGTCTCTGTTCTCCTGTGGTGTGTGTGTGTCTCTCTGTTCTCCTGTGGTGTCTGTCTGTCCTGTGTGTTGTATCTGTTCGGCCTGTGTGTTGTATCTGTTCTAATGTGGTATGCGTGTGTCTGTATTCCTAGTGTGTGTATGTGTCCATTCTCATCTTTTCTGTGGTGTGTGTTTGTGACCTGTGCAATGTGTCGGTTTGTCCCATGTATATCTGATCTCCACCATCTGTGTGTTCTTGTGCTTCTGTTCGTGTGTGTATATATATGTATATGTACATGTATATATACATATACACATACATACATATACACACACACACACACACACACACACACACACACACACACACACACACACACACACACACACACACACACACACACACACACACACACACACACACACACACACGTTCTACTGGGATGTGTGACTGTCTGTACTGTGTGTATGTCCTGTGTGTGTATCTGACCTGTGGTATGTCTGTTTGTCCTATATGTATCAGTTTTTGTGTGTGTGTGTGTGTGTGTATGTGTGTGCCATTGTGATCCTGTGTGTATTTTTGTATTTGTTCTCCTGCGCTCTATCCTGTGTGCACCCGTTTGTGTCTGTCCTGTGGTATATATCAGTTTGTCCTATGTGTATTTGTTCTTCACTATGTGTGCACCTGTTCTTGTGTGTGTGTGTGTGTATCTATGTTCTCCAGTGGTGCCTGTCGGTCCTTTGTGTATCTGTTCTCTTGTGGTGTGTGTGTCTCTGTTCTCCTGTGTGTGTATGTGCATCCGTTCTCGTGTGTGTCCATTCTCATGTGTGCCCCAGTGTCTGTGTCTCTGATCTCCTGTGTGTGTGTGTCTATCTGCATCTGTTCTCCCGTGTTGTGTCTGTCCTATGTATATATCTATTCTAATATGGTGTGTCTTTCTTTCTTGTGTGGATCAGTTCTCCACTGTGTATACTGTATCTTACTGTGTGTGTGCGTGTGTGTCTATTCACCTGTGTCTCTCTCAATCTGTCCTGTGTGTCTTTCTGTCCAGTGTATATCTGTCCTGTGGTGTATGTCTGTTTGTCCTGTGTGTGTATCTTTTTGTGTCTGTCCTGTGTGTATCTGTTCAACTGTTTGTGCATCCATCTATCCAATGTGTAGCTGTTCTCATGGGTGTGTATGAGTTGATGTCTGCCAGCCCTTTTCTATCTATTCTTCAGTGTGTGTGTGTGTGTGTGTCTGTCCGGTGGGCATCTGTTCTCCACTTTGTGTGTGCGTGTATCTATTATCCTGTGGGTGTATGCTTATTTGTGTTGTATGTATCTATTTTCCTTGGTCTGTCCTGTGTATCTATTCTGAACCAGCTTGATAAGGAAACTAGTGCCTGTAGAAGGTGGCTGACTCAGACTACAGAGCTGTCCTGTACAAGCTGCTATCCATATGGATTTCCTACCCTCTATCTAAGGGACAGAGAATCCCACACAAAGACACAGTAAGAACTTTGATATAGTTCCATGACTATTGTGGTGCATATTTAGGGGTTGGGAACTGGATAAAGCCAACCAGACCGATAAATAGGGCTTGAAGTGTTTAGCAAGTCCTCCGTATGGGAAGTAGGTGTTTTTTTTATACATTTTTGTTTTGCCCAAATGTTTAGTTATGCTGTGAAGAAATAAAACCACTCAACATTTGCTTTAACCTGAAACTGCACGTGTGGACTATTGTCTGACCTCGCCTACAGGGCGTCCAGCCACAGGTGGTGTCAGAAGTGGGATCGGACGGCCCCTGTATCCGACGGGCCACACATTAAAACAAAAATGTAGGAATTTTTTTTTTCTCAGTTACTGCATCAGCAAGCCCAGCGAGATGAGATGCAGGTCCGGCAAGCTGAGCGACAAGCCCAGCGAGATGAGATGCAGGTCCGGCAAGCTGAGCGACAAGCCCAGCGAGGTGAGATGCACGCTCAGCAAACACAAAAGCTCCTCCAAATGCTGGCTCTAGGTCCAGCTTCAGTCAGACCAGAGATTCCAAATAACCCACCGGTGATGCTGCTTAAAATGAAGCCAACAGAAGACCCAGAGGCATTCCTCAGCACTTTTGAAAGGGTAGCCACAGCCCATGGCTGGACAGTTGATCGCTGGGTAACGACTCTGGCTCCAATCCTCCATAGGAGAAGCTCAGGCAGCGTTCCAGGCTTTTCCGGCAGACGAGGCCATGGACTATCAGCAACTAAAGGCTGCTATTCTGGATCGCCTAGGCCTCACCCCAGAGACCTACCGACAGCGGTTCCGGATGGTCAAATACACAAACAGACCGACCCCGGGTCATAGCCCACCGCTTAGTAGACTTATGTACCAGGTGGATACAGCCAGAGAAGCATACCAAGGCAGAGATCCTTGAATAGTTTGTGCTCGAGCAGTTCATACAGATACTGGCCCCCTCATCCTGCTCCTGGGTAAAAGGCATGCTGTAACTTCCTTAAATTAAGCGGTCCGCTTGATGGAAAACTTTCTCGGAGACGACAGCCAAGAGGGTAGCTGGGATTAGTCTGCGCAAACACCAGCTGCTTTCGGTGATGCAAGAGGCAGGGGAGCAGAGAATAGAGGGGTCTACCACCCGCCAGCTTGGGATGTCCAGTCAACCCAATCGTATGACCCTTTTCCATCCTGGAGGGGCCCTAGTACAAACTCTCACAGAGACACCCATCCCAGATCTGAGGCCATTGGATCACCAAAGGGAGGACGCCACAAACAGTATTCCCCGAGATGTTAGTCCTGTTTTTGGAGAAATGGTTGGTGAATGTCCACAGTCTGTCCTCCTGTTTTCCTTCCGATATCCAGATATCTGTAATCACAGGGAACAGGAGACCATTGCGCAGTATCCTATGTATATCGAAACCTCATCCACACAGCTGCTAGGTACTTACATCTAGATGGATAGAGGCAGGCCTTGAAAGGTATCTTTAAACCGGAGGTCTGTGTCTCTCGCAGGGTTGTCTTTGGTTCCCCAATTGCAATACTCCCGCTCCACAGATGGCAGATCCGCCCAATGGTACACAAAAGATAACATGCCAGATAGTGTGGTACAGTACAATTTAATAAAACAATAAAAAGATCAACAGTATATGCACTCACATGCTAGATGATCTTACTGCACGATTTACAATGTGCCGTCCGCAAGCATGAGGGGCTTAACCGTGGTGTGTAGAGGCTGGATCCCGCGTGTATCTCTTCCTCGCGGCCGCAATTCAGAGCGCCGGGTCCACCTCAGATGACGTCACCGCCCACAGCAACCTCCTCAGCTGGTACTGACACGTAGCAATGCGTGCAACTAGGCTCCACCCTACGCGCGTTTCGTGACTCCTGACGTCACTTCCTCAGGGGTAATGGAGCTTTGGTGCTATGGAGTGCCATTTAAGCAAACCTGACTGGCCCGAACTTAACCCTGATAGGATAATTACTCCTGGAGGGGTGTCTGGCTGATTAACTAGAGTGCTAATGTTAACATTGCAAGCTTCTATCCTTCATAGCAGCTGTATCACAGAATGACTATAATGAGATGATTATAACATAACATATCATGAAATACAATCTTCACACATTACTGTATATAGTAAAACAAAAAGCACAGATAATACAATTAAAACAACTAATACATTTAAAATAAATATAATAAAACATCAGTGTACCTAATACCATTATAATTAATTACATAAAATCTACTATAATAAACTCTATTTAATATCGATAGAACTACAAAGAGTACCTATAAAGTGTATATAGGACTAAACGAACAGAGGACTCGGAGAGGATTTATGAGATTGGCTGAGAAATTTTTGTTTTATGTTTGATATCCAATCAACTATCCCTCAGAAAGGATGCCAGGTCAAACTCGATGTTTAGACCGTTTGGAGTTAATGTTTTAAGGGTATATATCCAATAGCTTTCTCGCCGGGATATTAAATTGATTTTATCTCCCCCTCTCCAATTTTGTTTGGGACAATCTATACCCTTACAGACCAATCCCTCTGGGTTTTGATTATGTTTTACTTTAAAGTGATTCGAGACACTGTGTGTCTCGAGACCCCTTTTTATATTGTAGACGTGCTCCGCAAAGCATCTCTTTAGTGGTCTACCTGTTCGCCCTACATATTGTAGCCCACAGGGGCATTCTAACAGGTAGACCGTAAAGGAACTCTTACAATTTATGAAAGACTTAATTGGAAATATAGCACCTGTTATATTCGATTTGAATTCTCTACATTAAAGACATCTAAGGATGGTGAGTTTATTCCGAGATCCTCTGTTCGTTTAGTCCTATATACACTTTATAGGTACTCTTTGTAGTTCTATCGATTTTAAATAGAGTTTATTATAGTAGATTTTATGTAATTAATTATTAAATATTATAATGGTCTTAGGTACACTGATGTTTTATTATATTTATTTTAAATGTATTAGTTGTTTTAATTGTATTATCTATGCTTTTGTTTTACTATATACAGTAATGTGTGAAGATTGTATTTCATGATATGTTATGTTATAATAATCTCATTATAGTCATTCTGTGATACAGCTGCTATGAAGGATAGAAGCTTGCAATGTTAACATTAGCACTCTAGTTAATCAGCCAGACACCCCTCCAGGAGTAATTATCCTATCAGGGTTAAGTTCGGGCCAGTCAGGTTTGCTTAAATAGCACTCCATAGCACCAAAGCTCCATTACCACTGAGGAAGTGACGTCAGGAGTCACGAAACGTGCGTAGGGTGGAGCCTAGTTGCACGCATTGCTACATGTCAGTACCAGCTGAGGAGGTTGCTGTGGGCGGTGACGTCATCTGAGGTGGACCCGGCGCTCTGAATTGCGGCCGCGAGGAAGAGATACACGCGGGATCCAGCCTCTACACCACGGTTAAGCCCCTCATGCTTGCGGACGGCACATTGTAAATCGTGCAGTAAGATCATCTAGCATGTGAGTGCATATACTGTTGATCTTTTTATTGTTTTATTAAATTGTACTGTACCACACTATCTGGCATGTTATCTTTTGTGTACCATTGGGCGGATCTGCCATCTGTGGAGCGGGAGTATTGCAATTGGGGAACCAAAGACAACCCTGCGAGAGACACAGACCTCCGGTTTAAAGATACCTTTCAAGGCCTGCCTCTATCCATCTAGATGTAAGTACCTAGCAGCTGTGTGGATGAGGTTTCGATATACATAGGATACTGCGCAATGGTCTCCTGTTCTCTGTGATTACAGATATCTGGATATCGGAAGGAAAACAGGAGGACAGACTGTGGACATTCACCAACCATTTCTCCAAAAACAGGACTAACATATCAGGTTTACGCACTTGATAGCAAAGTCCTTGGCGCACTCTCTGTACTAACATTTGTTTATAGCTATATGGAATAGCGTGTTTGTAGTCCTAGGCAGCCCATTCCTATACCCTCCCCTAATCTGGTGGTTTATGGACTATTGTGTCTAGTGGTATCCTTACACAGTTTGGATACAATAATTGTCACAATTTTAAAATGATCATTTATTATTTGTTGTTCACTATAATTTATTGCACACATTATATTCACAATAGGTTGAGCGCTTGGTTTGTAGTTTAGTTTCTTTTTTTTCACTATAGTATTCCCCGAGAGCCTGGACTCCCATCACCCAACCGGTGGAGAGAATTCCACCACCAAACAGAAGGGAGGATCCCATCCCACAGTGGCTAGGTCCGAATGCCGATCCCTGTTGAGAGGCCCGGCTAATGACCACGTTTGCTGACTCAGGAGAAGATGTTCCTATAGCAGAACCACTGCCATGGCGTCTGAGGGGACCACGATCCGTGGTTGGTCCCAGCGTCGGTGGAGGGGAAAACCATAAATGCCCTGGTGGAATCGGGATCTGGAAAAACACCTGATCCTAGAGGGCCTAATTTTAAACAACCAACTATCCTATGACTCTCTATGGAATATCGAATGTATCCATGGAGATACAAAAATACCCGACGGCGAACATCCTCCTCCGCATCAATGATCGAGAGACTAGACTGTTAGTAGGAGATGCTGCCTGGTTACCTGCCCCTGTTCTACTTGGCCGAGACTGGCCTTACTTCGGAACATTGTTGGCCGTTGCTCATACAGTACGGAGCATACTTCTCCGGTACCGAAGAAACCCGGGCACTTGTTCCCTTTTCCTTCAGAGATTTTTTTCCCCATAGACACCGCGTCCTGAAGACGCGTAAACAGAGACGTGCGGAAAAAGACGACTGGTTAAGAAAGGCTCGGTCTCGAGGTAACCTTAATCAGCCTAATAGACTGCAAGTCATGGTCGGGAAATGACCAGGATGGGGAACTGACAGATATGGGGAATTTTTCCAGATCTGGCTCTTCCTGACTTCCTTCAGAGGCAAGATAGAACAGGATAAAGATAATCCTCTTAGGTGCCTCAGAGCTGAATATGATAGTCACTGCCAATGAAGTTTACACGTGTGTGATATAAGAAGTTTCAGACAAGCAACTGGCCCAGCTCAGGGCACCAATTGTTGCATGTGTAACTCACGGTTTGTGGAGGAGCGATAGCGCAAGAGTCCGATCGTCTACAGCCCAGGAGTAATCGTTGCACCGCCAACCCCGTTATGACTGGAAGTCAAGTGGGGCGGTCACCTGACCGGCGGTGTTCTCCCCGATGATCGGTAGAGGCTGTGAGGTAGGCTCTACGCCGGCTGAGCTCCTGGTGTATTCGATGAAGTCGCCGTCTCCAGCGTGTGGGCGGCGTTTTCGGAAGTGGTCAGCTGATTGGCGCGTCTCCCCTCCGTGTAAGGCAGCAACTCGGCGTGCAATCCTGCATAAGTAACAGGCACGGTCCTCCAGCAATAGCGGGAGATAAAGCGGAGCACAGCCAACGAACAAAGCGGAGTACAGCGTGGATTGTGACTTCAAAGGTTTATTCAACAAACATCTGATGGATCATCTGACGCGTTTCAGCCCTGGGGCCTTTGACAAAGGTCTCAATCCTGGTGTAAAAGTACAGTCCCGCCCCTACAGATTACCAGAAGGCTGAAAAGACCTTGTAGACAGGGAGATAATAGACCTGTTGGAATTGGGCGTGATCAATGAGTCCCACAGCGAATGGTGTAGCCCTATAGTGTTGGTCCCTGTGAGGGAGTATACAAGAGGTTAAAAAACTCACTTTAGCAGACCAAAAGAACCACACCCTCGCTGGCAGGTATGCTAGCTGCATGAAAAGGGGAGGTTTAAAAGGAAGACAGCAGATTTCTTCCAGGCTGTCATTTTGCTTTCAACCTGTGAGGAAACAGGTTGCAGAGAGCCTGGCTGAGGGGAGAGCCTGAACTTCCTGTTGTGTACCTGGAACTAAGGACTATTGTTTTTGTTGCAGACTGATGCCATTTACTTACATTGCATTATTCTCTGTGCAACTACAGCCTGCTTCCCTGGTAAGGAAAATAAAGCATTGCAAGAAAGTGGTGTGTAAGCTCTTTTCTGACCATACCGACAAGGCCACTCCATCACATATGGTGTCCGAAATGGGATGAGCGCCTCCTCTGGTCAGTATATAGAACACACCACACGTTATCAAAATTGAGATGGAAAAATTGATAGAGTATCTGGTGGAAAACCAGGCCGCACAACGGGCTGAACAGCCTGCACAGCAACAACAATTCCAGATACTGCAGCAACAGGCCACCCAACCGCAACGAGAGGCTGAAAACGAGGCTGCCCAGCAGCAGCATGAGGCTGAAAACTGGTCTGCACAGCAACAGCAGTTCCAGATACTGCAGCAACTTGCCGCCCAACAGCAGCGAGAGGCTGAAAACCCGGCCCCAAAGCAGCAGTTTTTCCTACAGCTAACAGCTCACCAGACACGCCCACCAGCAGCTGGTACAGCAGATGGGAGCTGCAACAAACGCCTGGGCACTGGAGATCAGAGACCTGCCGTTAGGCTGCTGAAAATGGGACCTGATGATAAGACAGAGGCTTACCTTATCACGTTTGAGCGAGTCGCATTTTTTTCATATTAGCCCGAGGACTGGACCAACCACCTGGCCCCGCAGTTAACAGGAGAAGCACGGGCAGCATATCGCGCCCTTGACAATACCGCAGCACTCGACTACGCCCAAGTCAAGGTGGCAATCGTGGATCGAATGGGGATAACAGAGGACACCTATCGATAACGCTTCCGAAAAGAGCGGTATTCCCCAGGTATGTGACCCCAACGTATACAGGACTACTGCTGGCGCTGGCTAAAACCAGAGAGCCGGAGCTCCATTTAGGTCACAGAGTTTGTCGCCCTAGAACAGTTTTTGCGGGTTTTGCCCCTAGGCGGAAGGGAGTGGGGTTGTCACCATTCAGCCTAGACCCTCCTTGAAGCCTCCAAACTAATGGGGAACTTTTTGGCTGCAGAACAGTCCCGTGCCCATGGTCCTAGGGGGAAAAAGGGTGGCCCTTAAAGAAATCCAGTACATTTGGAAAAGGCAATTTTCCTCCACCAGGCAGAGGCTCTGGCCAAATGGAGGGCTCTGGTTGCCTTCAATATGGGACATAGTACACGCCAACCAGGCCCTACCGGGGTGTGTCCCATGGGGGCCTAAAAGAGACTCCGGAAGCAAGAAGGGTTTGGTGTCTGCCACAGATCCCATAGTGTGATTTGTCTTTGGTGAACCGGGTCACATGTCCCGACGTATGTATGTCTTTATTCATATAGCGCCATTAATATACATAGCACTTCACAACAGTAATACACATCACAATCATATAAATAATACATAAAGGGGACAAGTGCTTCAGACATAAAAGAAACATTTAAGAAAAGGAGTCCCTGCTTCGAATAGCTTACAATCTAATTTGTTGGTAGGGAGAACGTACAGAGACAGTAGGAGGGCGTTCTGGTAAGTGCGTCTGCAAGGGGCCAAAATTAATGTATGAGGCGTTTAATTATCGGCCATGGAGCTACTCATATGCTTCCTTAAGCAAGTTTGTTTTAAGGTGGGTCTTAAAGGTGGATAGAGAGGGTTCTAGTCGGATATTGAGGGGAAGGGCATTCCAAAGGTGTGGGCAATCAGTGAGAAAGGTTTAAGGCGGGAGAGGGCTTAGATACAAGAGGGGTAGAGAGAAGACATCCTTGAGCAGAACGCAAGAGTCGGGATGGTGTATAGCGAGAAATTAGAGCTGAGATGTAAGGAGGAACAGAAGAGTGTAAAGCTTTAAAAGTGAAAAGGAGAATTGAGTGTGTGATACAGGATTTGATAGGAAGCCAGGAGAGGGATTTCAGCAGGGGAGACGCTAAGACAGATTTCAGAAAGAGTAGAGCGATTCTGGCAGCACCATTTAGGACAGATTGTAGGGGAGAAAGGTGAGAGGTAATAAGGCCGGACAGCAGCAGGTTACAGTTGTCAAGACGGGAGAGACTAAGGGTTTGTGTCAGAGTTTTTGCAGTCGAGCAGCTGAGAAAACGGCATATCTTGGTAATATTGCGGAGGAAAAAAAAGACAGTTTTTTGCTACCTTTTGAACACATGGACTGTATATATTCTCACGCCTACTTGACCCTGGGGGAGGCGACAGACCCTGCCAGAACTAAATTCCTCATATCTTTGGAAGTAGAAGGAATTAAGGTGCAGGGGTTGGTGGATTCTGGCTGTAGTCAGACACTGGTACAGCAGGAACTGGTTGCCTTGGATACATTTAAAGGGTCGGCCCAGGTACACACTGAATGTATACATGGGGATGTCAAGGAGTAAAAACTAACAGTGGGAGGCCGCTCAGAGGGTTTGTTAGTGGGAGTCGCCAAAGAACTCCCATACCCAGTGATCTTAGGTTGGGATTGGAGGTTCTTTGAAGAATTATTCACAAATTCTGTTTTGTCCCTTAGGCCCCAGGCGATGAGAAATACAGAGATAACACTGAGGGAATTGTTCCCTTTTACTGACCCAGCGCTGTTTCCTTCCAGGTTCCACCTCCGAAAATCCAAAAAGCAGCGCAGGAATGAAAAAAAAAAAAAAAAGAAGGTCCCCCCCATGTTGTAAGAGTTGGTACCACCCAAGAGTTAGAGGCACCCCAAACTAGTCTGAAATGTGTTCCCCAACAGGACAATGGGCTGGGAGTAGATAACCCTCCCTCATTGGAGGCCGAGATGTTGTCGGGGGAATTTAAATTTTCTGGTAGAACAAAAAAATAATTACGATTTCTTAAGCCGGGTGTATGACCAAGTGGTAGACAAGAAAGTAATAAACCCACAGGGGGTCAGTATTTTTCCTCATTTTGAGTTGCATAACGATCTCTTATACAGAGTTGAGAAAGAGAAGCAAACTCAAAAGATACAAATGCAACGGTTAGTGCCAAGACCCTATAGAAAAGAGGTATTACGTTTAGCTTATACTCTTCCTTGTTCAGATCTGAGAAGGGAGAAAACCTGAATCCACCTCATGGCACGGTTCTATTGGCCAGGAATTTATAGAGCGGTAAGGGACTTCTGTGACTCATGTCCTGTGTGTCAGATGGTTGCCCCAAAGGGGGAACACCAAGGTCCCTTTGGTGCCTATCCCAATAGTAGAGATCCATTTTGAAAGATAGGTGTGGATATTGTGGGTCCCCTGGAAAAAAAGTGCTGCAGGGTACCAGTATATACTAGTCATAATAGATTATGCTACAAGGTACCCAGAACCTATTCTATTGAGAACAACATCCGCTAAGGTTTTAGTGACTAAACTAATTAAACCACTTCTCCAAAGTGGGGTTTCCTACTGAAATTTTAACAGACCAGGGAACAAACGCTATGTCCAGGCTCATCAAGGACGTCTCTGTTCTGTTAAAATTGGGCCTCTGTTTATCATCCGCAAACAGATGGACTAGTCGAACAGTTTAATAAGACGCTTAATGTTTAGGAAATTTATATCCACTGAGACACGGCATTGGGATGAACTGCTTCCACCTGTTCTCTTTGACATTCGGGAAGTCCCCCAGTCTTCCACACGGTTTTCAAACTTTGAGTTACTTTATGGAAGAAAACCAAGAGGAATCCTGGATTTGGTAAAAGAAATGTGGGAAGAACAAATACCAAGGGTAAATAATGCCGTACAGTATTAAAACTAAGAGCAAGGTTAGAAAGTCTAGGGGTCTTTGCCCAGGAAAATATATGAGAGGCACAAATAACACAAGAAAGGAATTATAATAGAGGAGCTCGCACAAGAGAATTTCAGCCAGGGGATAGGGTTTTGCTTCTGCTTCCGACTACAGAGTCAAAGTTGTTGGCAAAATGGCAAGAACCCTTTGAGGTAGCACGAAAAGTAGGACCCATAGACTACAAAATATTGCAGCCAGGGAAAAGCAAAGAAAAAATATATAAATCTTTTGAAGCCCTGGAAAGCTCAAGAGAGTTTCTCAATAGGAGAGAAGGAGTTAGACTTGAGACCACAAGTAGACACTGGCAGGAAAAAGGAGAGTGTCCAACTGTAGGGAGAATTTGGCCTTGAAACAGAAAGTACAGGCACAAAAGATGGTGGAACAAAGTTTTGATGTGTTTTCCCTGGCAATGGAGAGAACACATCTGATTGCACACCATGTCGAAAAGGAACCAGGTAAGAAAGTGAAACAGACCTTACCGAATTCCTGAAAAATTAAGGAGTAGTAGAAACAGAACTAGAAAACATGCTCAAATTGGGGGTGATAGAAAGGTCACTAGTGAGTGGTGTAGCCCCATCATCTTAGTCCCTAAGCCGGATGGGTCTACACGGTTCTGTATAGAATTTAGAAAAGTAAATGCGGTTTCTAAATTCGATACGTACCCCATGCCCAGAGTGGATGAATTGTTGGAGAGGCTGGGGAAAGCCAAGTATATTATGACGTTGGATCTGACCAAGGGATATTGGCAGATCCCTTTAACAGAAAAGTCACAGGAAGAGACTGCTTTTGCCACTCCTTGTGGTCTGTTCCACTTTCAGACCATGTCGTTTGGATTGCATGGGGCTCCCGCTACCTTCCAGAGGTTAATGTATCAGATATTGTTACCCCATAACAAATATGCAGCAACCTACCTTGATGATGTAGTCATTTATTCCACAGATTGGGAAACACATTTGGCTAAAGTGTCGGCAGTACTAAGGTCCCTTAGAAAGGCAGGCCTGACTGCCAATCCAGCAAAATGCTCAATAGGAAGAAGTGAAACAAAGTACTTAGGCTACAAACAGCTCAATCCCCTTATAACGCTGTGCTAGGGGTCCAAAGAATCACATTGCGTTATAAGCGGATCGCGTTAGAAATAATGTACAATTGTATGCATTGTCCAATAAAGTATTTAAGATACCAATAATCGTGTTGCAAAGTATTAATAAATATGAAAATTGGGAGCCATGCTTGCATTGCGTTATAAGCGGATTTGCGTTGTAATGGATTGCGTTATAACTGGGTTGAGCTGAACTTGGTAATGGACAAAGCCGGTCTGCAGCAAGGTGCAAGCGTTGATGGGTTGTCCAGTACCAACAACAAAAAAAGCAGGTAAGAGCTTTCCTGGGCTCAGCAGGGTATTATAGGAAATTCGTACCAAATTTTTGCACAGTCCTTGGTCCCCTCACCAATCTAATAAGAAATGTGGCACCCAATAAAGTCCAGTGGACAGTACAATGTGAGGAGGCGTTTCAGGGAGTGAAAAGGATACTCTGTTTAGAGACAGTTTTACAGAGTCCGGACTTTGAGAAGCTCTTCATTCTGCAGACAGATGTCTCAGAAGTAGGTTTAGGTGCCGTCTTGTCTCAGGAGGTAGATGGGGAAGAGTGTCCGGTCCGATACCTTAGTAGGAAGCTCTAAAAAAGAGAACAAGCCTACTCTATAATAGAGAGTGTTTAGTGGTGAAGTGGGCATTATCAGCGCTCAGGTATCCCCTGGGTACCACATTCAGCCTGGTCACAGACCATGCTCCCCTAAAATGGCTTCATAGAATGAAGGACACTAACCCTAGAGTCATGCGCTGGTACCTCTCCCTTTAACCCTTCTCCTTCCGAGTACAACATAGGGCTGGGAAGTTACACGCGAATGCAGATTTTTTTTGTCCCAGGAAGGGGGGGGGGGGGAGTTGTTTCAAAAAGCGAGTGTGCGAGGAGCATCACTCTGAGGGGGTAGGTATGTGAGGGAGTATACAAGAGGTTAAAAATCTCTCTCACTTTAGCAGACCAAATGAACCACAACCTAGCTGGCAGGTTTGCTACCTGATTGGAAAGGGGAGGTTTAAAAGGAAGACAGTAGACTTCTTCCAGGCCGTCATTTTGCTCTCAACTTGTGAGGAAACAGGTTGCAGAGAGCCTGGCTGAGGGGAGAGCCTGGCTGAGGGGAGAGCCTGGCTGTTCGGAGAGCCTGGCTGTGGGGATAGCCTGGCTGTGGGGAGAGCCTGGCTGTGGGGAGAGCCTGGCTGTGGGGAGAGCCTGGCTGTGGGGAGAGCCTGGCTGTGGGGAGAGCCTGGCTGTGGGGAGTGCCTGAACTCCCTGTTGTGTACCTGGAACTAAGGACGATTGTTTTTGTTGCAGACTGATGCCATTTACTTTCATTGCTTTAGTCTCTGTGCAACAACAACCTGCTTCCCTGGTAAGGGAAATAAAGCACTTTTCATTGCAAGAAAGTGATGTGTAAGCTCTTTTCTGACCATACCGACAAGGCCGCTCCATCAGTCCCTAAACCAGATGGGAAGGTGAGGTTTTGATTGGACCTCCGAAAGGTAAATGCCGTATCCAGATTCGATGCATACCCAATGCCAAGGGTGGATGAATTGCTTGACTCCCTTGGTTAAGCAGAGTATATCTCCACCCTAGATCTCACGAAAGGATTTTGACAGATACCTTTAGCAGAGGAATCCAAGTGCAAAACTGCCTTTGCCACCCCTCTCAGTTTATACCAATTCGTCACTATGCCGTTTGGGTTACATGGGGATCCAGCCACATTCCAAAGATTAATGGACAAAGTACTACGACCCCATAGGGCATATGCCACTGCCTACTTGGATGACATTGTCATCTATAGTAGGCACTGGCAGTCCCCTATAAAAAGGTTAAGGGCAGTCCTAACGTTCTTAAGCGAAGCAGGGCTCACTGCCAATCCAAAAAAATGTGCCCTGGGAAAAGCCACTACAAAATACTTGGGCTATGCCGTTGGGGGAGGGATAGTAAGGCCACTCGCCAGCAAGGTGGCCGCCATAAATGAAGTCCCAACCCCACAGACAGAAGCAGATCTGCTCCCTTTTGGGGTTAGCAGGGTATTAAAGGCGGTTTATATCAAATTTTTAAGAGATTACAGCACCTCTAACAGATTTAACAAAAAAAGAGTGCCCCGACCCAAGTTAGATGGTCTTGGGGTGCCAAAGCGCCTTTGATACATTAAAGAAGTGCCTGTCAGAGGGCCCCGCTCTTCGGAGTCCAAATTTAAGGAGCCCTCCGAGGTAGGACTGGGAGCAGTTCTGTCCCAGCAATTTGATGGTGGTGAACACCCCATACTGTTCATCAGCCGGAAGCTGTTCCCAAGGAAAGTGAGGTATTCTGTAATTTGAGAAAAAGTGCCTCACTGTAAAATGGGCAATTGAGGCCTTGAGACATTATGTCCCCGGGGTACACTTCACCCTGGTCACTGAACATGCACCCTTGAAATGGTTAAACACCATGAAGGACACAAACTCGAGGTTGACCTGGTGGTATATGGCCCTCCAGCCGTTCTCTTGATATACAGCATAGGCCTGGGAAGGAGCATGGAAATGCCGATTATTTATTTATTTTGTCGCGAGGAGTAGAGGGTTGGATTTTACGGTAAAATGTCAGGTTGTGTTTGGGTAGAAGGGGGCCAGTGTTGCGGGTTACCCCGAAACATGTAATCAGGATTCCCCCCCACCCCCCAGATTCCTGAGGACATGAGGAACACAGACCACCGGATAAAATCCTCCCTAGAAAGCAGTTTGCAGCTCACCGTCAAATCTCCCTGCGTCAACACAGACCAGAATAGTAAGACCAGGCAGGGGAATTGAATTACATTCAAAGGTCCCCGGTATATGCCAAAAACCCAGTGTGGGGTTCAGTACATCTCTCACCAGGTATAAGATGGCGAGAGTTATATGTTTAAGTTACAGTGATCAGTAGGGGTAAAAATTAATTTGCATGGGAGACAGAGTGGCTACTCCGCCCTCTAAGCTTCAAAGGCAATCCAGGATATGGAAGTGTTAAACCATTTGTTAGCATGGGGGGTTAAAGGAAGAGAACTTCAATAAGCCATCCTGGCAAGTTGTCACCATGCCCATACTGAGCGGCACCAGGTAAGAGGGGCAGGGTCTCATATGCTAAGCGGCAAAGTTCGCACGTGCCCAGAGCAGAATGAGAAGCACTCTCTGCCAGGTTTGCAAAGTATTGGCAACATCATGATAGGGGGACGGAAATATTCCCATGGAGAGAGAGGCTACACTAGTTAAGTATAGGAATGCTAACCCTATAAGAACCTGTGCAGCTCATCAGGAAGTAGTCATCATGTGTAACAGATTCACCTAAAATTCAATGTGTGGTCCAAGAATTCCAAGCTCTGAGTAAGTTATCTACCGTACGTTTCTCAGATACTAAGTGTCCAGTTACCAATTAGACTGTAAGCTCCTCGGGGCAGGGACTCCTCTTCCTTAATGTTACTTTCTTGTCTAAAGTGCTTATTCCCATGATCTGTTATTTATATTATCTGTTATTTATTTGATTACCACGTGTATTACTGCTGTGAAGCGCTATGTACATTAATGGCGCTATATAAATAAAGACATACAATACAATACAATACAAGACTCCAGCAGGAAGAGGCTACTTGAAGAAAAAGCTGCCTGGATTATTTTGCCGTTTGTTTTGCAACTAGGAAAGATTAGTTTTGTATCCCAGTTCCAAAGTAAGTGTATTTTCATTGTAATTGTAAACCAAGCTGTGTATGTTCATTATGTAACTAAATCACAATTTAACTCTTGATTGCTCAAAGGATCCGGGTATTTTGGTGTTAAAAGTTCTCTTCTACCGTGACACCTCTGTTCTAAAATATCCTGTCCTGAGTGACAGAGATGAAAAGCCCTTGACCGGCTCCGTGACTTGTTTCTTACATAAAACTCACAACAAAAACACAAAGTGTAATCTGAGCTCCTGTTTGCTGGATCTAAACATGACTGACATCTATATTAGAATAACAGAAAACCTCCTCTTACCCAGTGAGCTGAGGTTCTGGTCATTCTCCATCATCACGTCCTTGTAACGCTCCTTGTGTCCTTCTAAATACTCCCACTCCTCCATGGAGAAATACACAGCAACATCATCACACAGAAAACACAGAGAATCCCCCAATCTGTATCCAAACATAATCATTGGTCCTGTAATAATCTTTTCCTTATGGAAAGCCAGGTGAGGAAGGCAGAGAGGGAAATACAGATACATACAGTAGAACAAAGTTTGCTCAAGAAAAGGCTGAATTAAGACAGAAGGATGATAATATCTAACGCTGCCCAGCAGCCCTCACCTCTCCAGTCAGCAGGTAAATGATGTTGTGGGTGTGTTCCAGGATCTTCTCAGACGTCAGCTTATTGTCATTGTTTCTATCGTGTATCTTGGTCCTGCAGAATCTTTCTGGCGCACAGGGACTGCTGCTGTCAGTGACATTCTCACCATGGTTCTTCACAACAATATAATCCTAGATATTGAGAGACAGTAATAAATATCACTGTGCAGAGCAAGAGACACGGTTGCTATGTCTCATGTTCCTGCAGATGTGTTGTTTTGCAGTAAGAGGGACGCGTCTCTTGTTAACAGCTCTATACTCAATCTATTCAGTGCCGTCCCCACCAATTCTATCTATTGTATCACTGACATGGCTGCACCAAACTCACTGACTCACCTGTGCCTATATGAACAAAGACCATGGATTATACAAACATAACATTAAAAAGTATATGTAATCATTACAGGACTTCTGACACTGTGGATATTATAAAATAATATAGCAGACACAAAACATCTATATATCATGTAGTGGACCCAGGATCTCCCTGTGCACAAACATGCATCTTCCTGGATCCAAGTACATTCAATCACTGAGTCAATCCTACATCTTTCTCTGACCAAATCTGACTCTGTGCCCTGCTGCTGCCCAATCATGTCCTTATGTGGTCCTGTGCTCTCCATATGACAAAACAGCTTGCCTGCCCTTGGGTTCTTGCTCTCTCTAATTACATGTGTCCCTGGATCTTGCTTCTCAAATACCTCCCATATTAACGCTCTGCAGGTCCCTGTTGTAGTGAGGGAGATAAGAGTGGTGTCATTATAACTTTCTCCAGCAGCCCTCACCTCTCCAGTCAGCAGGTAGATAATCTCCAGGGTGTGATCCAAGATCATCTCAGTCATCTGCTTCTTGTCCATGTTCATCGTCAGTGAGTTAGTCAGATGCACCAAGAATGGGCTCTGGTTCCTGTGGAAGTGTTTCACCGCGTGGTGACCTCTGCAGTTACTGATATATATTGTACTTCCTTCACCGTAACATTCTACGCATCATGAGAGAGGGATGTATACTCGTATGTGACCCTGCAGTGACAGAAAAGGGTACAAATAAATGTGGCACTCTTGTCAGTGTCACCCTGCAGTGGGAGAGACAGATGTGAGGGACTTGGGGGTCCTTCCTGTCAGTGTCACCCTGCAGTGGGAGGGACAGATGTGAGGGACTGGGGGGTCCTTCCTGTCAGTGTCACCCTGCAGTAGGAGGGACAGATGTGAGGGACTTGTGGGTCCTGTCTGTGTCACCCTGCAGTGACAGGGACACATAACATGTCACCTTTACATTTCTAAACCTCTTAAACTTTGGGGAAAAGTTATAGAAAACTCATATACAGTACACACACACAATATTTTTACATTTAATTATATACCAAATCCCATTTTCTAGCAAGAATGTTTAACAGAACAAATAAAAAGTACCAGCACTGTGGGCTGCTAAATGAAAACATAGTCCTACCTCAGTATAAGTGTGTGCATATATGTAAAAAAACAAACTAATCCCCGCGCTCAGTCTAACAAGTACTATGGGGAGGGTGCTCAAATGGGATAAAAATAATATACAAAAACAAACAAGATCCTACAAAGCGCTCGATGACCCCATCTCTAAATATATGGGATAAAATGATATAGTAAAAATTATATTTAATGGGATTCACAGTATTAAAGAACGATTACTAGAACTATAAAACAAAAATGGCACCTAATGCTAAACACATCTCAGACAGACAAATCTCCAACAATATCACAGTAGTATCTCTCTAATAGAGCTGTGGATATACATCAGGGTCCACAATATTGCAGGTGTCAAGATAGAGGTCCCCAAACGGAGGAGGATAACTTCCTAATAGGCACTGCAAACAGAATCCATATTGATATGTAGGCAATATTCAGTGGCAGCGGGCTGAGTTACCATCAACGTAATTGCAAACACACAGTTCCCTGGGTCGTGCCTCACAGATGTCAAATGATATTACTGTGACGGTGAGGGGGTAACCAGGCTTTATAATAAAGGTTCACTTGGTTGCCCCTGAACTGTGTTTTGGGAGTCCTAGAGTGTCAGCTCTTGGACCCGTGTATTGTGCATGTATTACGGTGACTGTGCAAATTATGATTATAAAGATTTGTCTGTGTTTCGCCTTTCCTGGGGTGCTGGGACCAGGAGATTTCTAGGCTGTGAGTTTCAGGGTAGGTTTGACGGAGAAACTTCTTTCAGATTGCGTCTATTTAGTGGGGTTCCAAAGTTACTGGAGACCCCAAAAATGTACCCAGGATTCAGGTTAGATTCCCGGCGACATTGAAGCGCAGTGCTCCGGTCAAAACCCTACCATGAAAAGCGTTCTTGCGACTCACCACTAGGAGGTCCTGCTTCAGCACAGACCAGAAAAGGTAAAAGGAGGCACAGGGAGGAAAGGGGTAACTGAAACAGTCAAGAGGTCCCTAGCATAAGGAGGGTTACCCCAGATACATGCCCAGGTACCCTGGGGGTACTCCAGCTATTTGATAAAGCCGAGAGTGCATTCTTGTGTGTAAAAGTTTTTAATGTCAGTTCTAAGGTGTGCGAAGTATGAGGCTAGTGAGTATAGGAAATATATACACTCACTCCATCCCTGACACCAGAACAGAGACTTATATATTATCACACAGAAGACAGGACTAAGTATATTTTATTAAAGGGTTATAGTTAATAGGTATATGTACTGATAACCTGTGAATGAACTGTGGGATTTCCAAGTCATGGATTCCGAGCGACCAGATGGCTACCAGGCTTGCTGCCTCTGGGTCTGTGCGGAGTCCTGACTTGAAATCCTCAGGGATGCCAAGGTGTTAGAACAGGAGGGGTACTGCAGTTCTGCTTGAGTACCCGCATCCTGGGCTAACACAGGGCTATCCGGCCACCATTTGCCAGAGCCCAGACTCTGTGGAGCCTTGTCAGCGGGTGGGCTCAGTATGCAAAGAGGCAGAGGGGCCAGGTTAGCCCACACCCCTTGCAGAATGAAAAAAAGGTGCCCACCCGGCTTTAAAATACCGGTAATCGGGGTTTGGCAGGCAGGAGAATTCCCACGCCATGGGTTGGAGGACAAGCTGTGGGACTGCCTGTCCCAAAGTGTAAAAGACAGCTAGTCGCCATCCCAGAACTCTCTGTTCTCTCTTTTGTGTTCAATGTGTTCCTATGTGATTGTGTGTTCCCAAGTGATTCCAGAAGTCCAATTTGCCATAAGGGCAAGAACGGGTCGGGCCGGACCCAGAGGCGCCTTGCGGAGATTGCAAGGAAAAAGGCTGTAGGACTTTTTAAACCAGAATATTTTCTAAGTCCCCACTTCAGCACTGGACTGTTTTAAATACTTTATTTCAACTAGGAAAGTCAGTTTGTCAACCCCAGAACCCCAGTAATTGGATTTTCTTCTGCCTATTGTAATTCAATGTGTGTTTGCTTGTTTCTATGTGTAGCGGTCATGTAAAATGGCTACAGTCATCTCTCCTGCTGACAGTAAGGCCTGGTAAGTTGTGGGCATGCCAGCAGTAATTATGGAGGTTTGCCCTCACCTCACACCTTGGTGGGGTGCCCTGTGTATGGATGGGAGTGGTCACATGCTCTGACTCCATGGTTAGTGATGTCAGAGGTGTGTCAGCTTCCAGAGTGTACATAAGGCACAGCACTGTGTCTAAAAGTTAGTCCAGTTCTAGTAGTCTTGGGAGTTCTATTCAGTCTGGTTTAAGTGCAAGTTCTAGCAGATGGTTATGTTATAGTAACTGAAGAGAAGACTGTGTCCAGGGACCTGGCACAGGGCAGAGATCCCTGCGGGGATAAGGAATCCCTATTTAAGGAGAACTACACCTTTTAAAGGGAAGCACTGACTGAATATGAGTGGCTAGAAAATCTACTGCGAGGGGCAGCTAGCCCACTCAGGCAATAAAGATGTTCTCACTCACAAACCCTCTCGTGTACATGTGTGGAGTGAATGTACAGAGAGGAGCACCACGAAGGAGTTCCTCAACAGGACCATCCCCATGCGGACGCAGGGACCCTGATGAGGTGGAGGGGCTGCACTGGAACTAGGTAGGACTCAGCACACTACCTCAGCTGCCTGTCTGGACGGGTCCTCCCCACACACCATCATGCGGGAGAATCAGGAGTCCTGTTGCCAACAGGTGCACCACCAGACACTACCACACTGTAATGGGGACCGGTTAGACCACAGGGGCCAATGTGAGATTGGGTGGGTCAGGCCGGTTCAGAAACATCGTTACATATGGAATAAATTACAATTTATTTTACTTATTGGCTTTCCTCAGTGATATGATCCCGGTTTTAAATGTGTAAGTACCTGGTCCCCCGTGACAATTACCCCCTAGTATAATCCAAATAATGCATATGTTACATGTGTCTACCTGTGTGCACATTTCTGTGGCTGGCTTTATAGAATGATCAGAGGGACCGTACCGTCTGTGTCCCCGTATATAATTATCTCTCGGTCTCCCTTATGAGTAACTATCTCCTCTATGCCTATCCTAATCTATTGTCAATGGACAGTATCTCTTACTCAGCCCTTAATGTTCTGGAAAGCATGGCACAACTGCACTAGCGATGAAGCGTGACCACGATTATCGAGAAGACAAACAATTTTGTGTTTGTCTCGCGACGGCTGGGTCGGTTCAGCCAATCGCCCTCATTGGCTGCTTGGTTCAGCCAATGAGGGCGAACCGCTCACGTGACGTCACGGCCACGCCTCCCCGGACCTCGGTGCAGGTTTTGCGTGAGCGACAGGCGCGCGTGACGTCATGCGTTCCACCGCTCGCCCACTATAATCACAGGCTTCGTCATGTGACTTGTCAAAAAACGCACGGTGATAAATAAAATAAAAAAAGTGACAAACAAAATAAAGTGTGGGAATTTAAATTGTAAAGCAGCTCAAACCCCTATTATATAACTGCTCCAAGAGATCTTACAATGTGGGTGATTCTTTGCAATGAGGGGAGCGCAGTTTCACGGCCAGAAAAGGAAGAATAAAGAGACAAACAGTGCGATACGTTCCCATCAGACTTTTCAAATGCAGGTAGTCTTATATACTCACATTTCCCCACTTTCAAAACAGCGTGGTATCAAAGTAGTTTTAGTGCGGCAATCGAATGAAGCTAGGGATCGCCTCTCCGGCTCAAGGAAATCTATGTGGATCAGTGAGCACCAGTAGATCTCATGGAAAATGCCGACAATAGTGTAGACAGTCCTAACTTTTATAAACTGGCATAACTAAAAACACCAAAGAGTGCACTCACACTGCGCACACGGGACATAGAAAGGGAAAAAAGTGCGCAGCTAATTAAACCAATATACAATATGTATCTACTAACAGTGAGTAGTGAATTGGAACCATAATACCCTCAACCTTGAAGTGATTATACATACAATGACCGTGCAAACAATATAACGGCTGCAGCTGTAATGGGTCAGGGTGGCTTAGCACGCCAACAACACTAGAACAGAATGGAGACAAAAAACAGCGCAAAACCGCATAGTGAAGTATACCAAAATTATAATTTGATTTGTATAAAAGGTGAGTTTTAGGCGTACATCAGGTTAAGAGAACAAACGCATTGAGTGCATATAGCACAACAGGTTACCACACTGCAGAATGTAACAGGGGTCACTGGCAATCACAGTTGAATTGACTCGTAAGATCAGCCTCACGTTCTCTGTGGAAGGTACTACTGGAACCCCATCCGTCCGGTGGTCTCGATCTCATCAAGGGAGTACTCCTCTCCGGGAACCGGCATGCGTGCGCGCACACTGCAGGGTCGTGTCGCCGTCGGATGACGTCACAGCGCCAAAGATGAAAGTCTCTTCCGCACACGTGATGTGTGGGTCAATCCAACAGGAACAGAGTCTCGATCTCGTTAAAGTGATATTAGCACAGCTAAGGTCGCAGGCTCAATGGTTCAGTCACCAAGAATAATGGGCTAAAAATCGTAATACTAGAAACGTATTATCCTACGCGTTTTGTAGCTATCGCTGATAGAACGGAACCCGCCGTATGCCCGGGTTCTTGCTGTACTTATTTCAACAGCTTGCACTTGCAAAATTAAGCTGCCTCCACGCTACCGCTGAGAGCGGTGACATCACCAACTCTCCAAGCATGAGCACAGGGGCGGCATGGATCGGGGGTATTTGTGTGTGTGTTTGTGTGACTGTGTGTGCATTGACTGCTGCTGAGCGCGCTTCAAAGTCAATTTTGTTTGTCTCTCGAAGCGCCAAGCGTCACAGTAGATACAACACAATGGACCACATCCAAGTCGTACAAGAAAAGCATTTGATTCTGACTACGCCGCAGCCGTCCTAGATTCAATGACAAAATGTTGAAGGGTACAATGATATCATAAAGAACAGGTACGAGAATGCCACATCAACCATTAGGCCTCGGCCAGGGTGGAGCTGGGCGGGCGGGCTCACGCTGGCCACAATGAAACACATTGAAGCAATGTGTGTGTCCAGCGTGAGCGGTTCGCCCAATAAGGACGGACCAGCTCCGTGACGTCGTGGCCTTGCCCCCAGGCGAGCGCGCATCTAGCCGGCCACGAATCGCCTGGCCCAGCACACAAGCGCCAGCGAGCCCGTTCCCTGCCTGGCCGCAGCCTACATGAAGATACACAAAACATAAGGAGCAGCAACGGAGTGCGACAGGGAGACACGAGGTCGCCCAAGCTTTTCTCTGCAACACTTGTAGAATTGTTCAAAACATTAGATTGGGAAGAAAAAGGAATCAAAATCAACGGTAAATATTTGAGTCCCCTATGATTATCAGGTAACGTTGTTTTGCCACAAATTAAAAAGATAGAAACGGGGGCAGAGCACTGCCAACAAAATTGGAGGAGGCCAATATAGAAAAATATTAAATAAATTATTAAACGGATCATACAGACATCTAAATAGCAACACAACGCACCTACGCGTTTCGTATTTTGTTGGCAGTGCTCTGCCCCGTTTCTATTTTTTGCTTGTCCATTTCATGGGCAGAATCAGCACGCTGCTGGAAACCTGCATCCTGTACTTCATGGAGGAAACCATGGACCCTACTGAGTGAGTTATTGCAATACATGCTTTACATTAGCTTTGAATGGGACACAGCGTGTCCTATAAATATGTGCTAGTTAGCACTAGGTTCTAGTTCCTTAACCATGGCTATGGGATGCTGATTAACTCCTTAGCACTCACTGAAGTTGCCGCATGGGATGCTTTAATTGATTACAAGGATACAATTAACCTTTCAAGCCCCGGTTCCTATCGACTTCTATGTTCTGATCACAAATTCAGAAGACCTAGAGCAATAAATTGGAGAACTCGCTGAGGGAAGCAAGAAGGTGGCCTCCGTACGAATCTCAGCCAGACCAAAGTGGTGTTCAACAAATGTGTCAAGTCTGCAAAGATTAAAATAAATGGAACTAGAAGAAGTCACAGACTATGTCCACCTTGGCCGGTAGATGGATGGGAACCTTTTGAATGAAGATGCGGTGGAGCACATTTGGAAGAAGCAAGACGATATTTCAAGGGACAGGAGCCTCCTTGTGTAATCTACTTTGAAGCTAAAGTGGTAGAAACAGAGTAATTAGAGGCACTTACAATGTTTCAGCTTCCCACAGATGTTCATCAATTTGTGTAGTCCACGAGGTAGCGAGTCTGAGCTTGTGGGGAGTCTGGAGAGTCTCCGTGGGTGGCGTCGTGGACCGTAGGTGGTGTCTGCTTCAGCTTATATTTTCTGCCGCTTCTCCCCTACTCCAGTCTCGCTTTCGCCTAGAGCATCTGGCGCGCTATTTTCTCCTCTGTACCTCTCGGGCTGCAGAGTCAAAGTATCCAGTTTATTTTCTGACCCAAATCCACATCTTTACATTTTCAGCATTTAGAAAAAGCCATTTGGTTTGATCAGCAGATTTCCCCGAGTGAAAACAACTGCTGGATGTTTGGATAAAATAGATTTTAAAATAGGATCTCGTTGTAGTTTCCCCAGTATTTCTTTAACATTGTATTAAGAAGTGGTCCTGCTGTATTATATTCAGTGACAAGAGGAATACAATAGTCTTGATAGAAATGATTATTTTTTGGAATTGTTAAATTCTGATTAACCAGAGCATGGTTATTTATAAGTTTTGCTTCTACAATTGCATTACCAATTAATTATTCATCATATTTTTTCAAATACATTTAGCTTTCAATGTATTTGCTTGCTCATCATCATCTAATGTCTAGAACAAAAGGGATGTCTCTGACCCAATTGTTATTAGTTTTCACGTTAAAATATGTATTATAATAGCTGTGTGTATTACAATAGCTGCTGTATATCAGTGTTACAGTGTGTCTGTGTATTACAATAGCTGTGTGTCAGTGTTACAGTGTCTGTGTATTACAATAGCTGTGTGTGTCAGTTTTACAATGTGCCTGTGTATTACAATAGCTGTGTGTGTCAGTGTTACTGTGTGTCTGTGAATTACAATAGCTGTGTGTGTCAGTGTTACAGTGTGTGTATTACAATAGCTGTGTGTCAGTGTTACAGTGTGTCTGTGTATTACAATA
Organism: Ascaphus truei; assembly: GCF_040206685.1. NCBI lineage: Eukaryota > Metazoa > Chordata > Amphibia > Anura > Ascaphidae > Ascaphus > Ascaphus truei. Next base: position 44,939,018 of record NC_134495.1, read on the forward strand.
GCTGTGTGGCAGTGTTACAGTGTGTGTCTGTGTATTACAATAGCTGTGTGTGTCAATGTTACAGTGTGTGTCTGTGTATTACAATAGCTGTGTGTGTCAATGTTACAGTGTGTCTGTGTATTACAATAGCTGTGTGTGTCAATGTTACACTGTGTCTGTGTATTACAATAGCTGTGTGTCAGTGTTACAGTGTGTGTGTGTGTATTGCAATAGCTGTGTGTCAGTGTTACAGTATGCCTGTGTATTACAATAGCTGTGTGTGTCAGTGTTAGTGTGCCTGTGTATTACAATAGCTGTGTGTGTCAGTGTTACAGTGTCTGTGTATTACAATAGCTGTGTATGTCAGTGTTACAGTGTGTCTGTGTATTACAATAGCTGTGTATGTCAGTGTTACAGTGTGCCTGTGTATTACAATAGCTGTGTGTGTCAGTGTGCCTGTGTATTACAATAGCTGTGTGTGTCAGTGTGCCTGTGTATTACAATAGCTGTGTGTGTCAGTGTTACAGTGTGCCTGTGTATTACAATAGCTGTGTGTGTCAGTGTGCCTGTGTATTACAATAGCTGTGTGTGTCAGTGTTACAGTGTGACTGTGTATTACAATAGCTGTGTGTGTCAGTGTTACAGTGTGACTGTGTATTACAATAGCTGTGTGTGTCAGTGTTACAGTGTGCCTGTGTATTACAATAGCTGTGTGTGTCAGTGTTACAGTGTGTCTGTGTATTACAATAGCTGTGTGTGTCAGTGTTACAGTGTGCCTGTGTATTACATTACCTGTGTCTGTATATAATGTGAAAGATGACAAAGAACATCACATCCTTGCAGCAGCCATTTGTGGGACGGGAATGGGTGTGTTTACCAAAGCTGTGCACTGATTGGCTTATTCCATCTTGATGTCGTGGCTTTTACGCAGTGGATTCTGGGACTTGTAGTTTATCTATGTGAAAATATAATGTTGGCAAAGCAGGCGTACAGCTGCCCGACCAGGAAGGGAGCGATCACATGACCGGCAGCAGCCAATCCCCGTGTGTGCAGAGGAGGAGGTGGGGGGGATAGCAGGGAAGGAAGAAGCTGGGGGGGGGGGCTCTGGCTGCAGTCACGTGATTTTCACACATATTTATCCTGCAGATTTATATCAGTGATTTTGAAAACAATGAAATAATATAAAGTAAATATATTTCTAAAAAAAATATATAAAGTGAAAAATGTGTAAAAAAAAAAAAAATAAGTACAATATAATGAATATATTTCTAATCACAGATATTACTCACATTCATAATCAGTTTCTCATTCATATTCCCAGTAATTCTCTATCCAGTGTCTCTGAGATAAAAAAAATATTACAGTGATCACCTCTTTTACACTTTTTTTTTATTTGTTTACTTTTTCTATTTCAAAGTTTCTCAGGTATTTTGCAAAGTCGGGTCCCCCGGCCCCTCACATTTGTCCCTCCCACTGCAGGGTGACACAGACAGGTCCCCCAGCCCCTCACATCTGTCCCTCCCACTGCAGGGTGACACAGACAGGTCCCCCAGCCCCTCACATCTGTCCCTCCCACTGCAGGGTGACACAGACAGGACCCCCGGCCCCTCACATCTGTCCCTCCCACTGCAGGGTGACACAGACAGGACCCCCGGCCCCTCACATCTGTCCCTCCCACTGCAGGGTGACACAGACAGGACCCCCGGCCCCTCACATCTTTCCTTCCCACTGCAGGGTGACACAGACAGGACCCCCAGCCCCGCACATCTGTCCCTCCCACTGCAGGGTGACACAGACAGGGCCCCACATTCCCTCACAGCTGTCCCTCCCACTGCAGGGTGACACAGACAGGTCCCCGGCCCCTCACATCTGTCCCTCCCACTGCAGGGTGACACAGACAGGACCCCAGCCCCTCACATCTGTCCCTCCCACTACAGGGTGACACAGACAGGACACACAATCCCTCCCACTGCAGGGTTGACACAGACAGGACCCCCAGCCCCTCACATGTGTCCCTCCCACTGCAGGGTGACACAGACGGGTTCCCCAGCCCCTTACATGTGTCCCTCCCACTGCAGGGTGACACAGACAGGACCCCCAGCCCCTCACATCTGTCCCTCCCACTGCAGGGTGACACAGACAGGACCCCCAGCCCCTCACATCTGTCCCTCCCACTGCAGGGTGACACAGACAGGACCCCCAACCCCTGTCCCTCCCACTGCAGGGTGACACAGACAGGGCCCCCAGCCCCTCACACTGCAGGGTGACACAGACAGGGCCCCCAGCCCCTCACATCTGTCCCTCCCACTGCAGGGTGACAGACAGGGCCCCCAGCCCCTCACACTGCAGGGTGACACAGACAGGGCCCCCAGCCCCTCACATCTGTCCCTCCCACTGCAGGGTGACACAGACAGGACCCCCAGCCCCTCACATCTGTCCCTCCCACTGCAGGGTGACACAGACAGGACCCCCAACCCCTGTCCCTCCCACTGCAGGGTGACACAGACAGGGCCCCCAGCCCCTCACACTGCAGGGTGACACAGACAGGACCCCCAGCCCCTCACATCTGTCCCTCCCACTGCAGGGTGACACAGACAGGACCCCCAACCCCTGTCCCTCCCACTGCAGGGTGACACAGACAGGACCCCCAGCCCTTCACATCTGTCCCTCCCACTGCAGGGTGACACAGACAGGACACACAATCCCTCCCACTGCAGGGTGACACAGACAGCTCCCCCAGCCCCTCAAATCTGTCCCTCCCACTGCAGGGTGACACAGACAGGTCCCCTAGCCCCTCAAATCTGTCCCTCCCACTGCAGGGTGACACAGACAGGACCCCCAGCCCCTCACATCTGTCCCTCCCACTGCAGGGTGACACAGACAGGTGTACCTGATATCACCCATGCAGCCTGCCTAATACTGACACCTTAAAACTTGCCCCACAAATCAAGCATCCCAATAGCCTGCACTCATGGCTATTGTCCCACACTCAGTCACTCCTACCACCCATTGTGGCCAAGCACTGCCATATACAGCACTTATTCCCCCACATGCTGTCTCTGTAAGTTTCCCACTAAACCTCTTAGATTGTAAGCTCTTCGGGGCAGGGATTTCCTTTCCTATTGTCTGATTTTGCTGCACTTATTGTATTATTATAATTCCCTGTACTGTATTCTTTGTGAAGCGCTGAGTACACTTTTGGCGCTAAATAAATAAAGACATACAATACATGGCTGTTAAGATCCATATTACACAAGTGTTTTTATTTATATTAAGTGGAATATGTTATTTACAGTATATGTAACCCTCATTGCCTGGCTCCAAAGATTGATTACATCAGTTGACTGACATACATCAAAAAAAAAATCACAAACATCAAAACATAAACAAAATAAAAGTCCATGAAATAAAACGTCTAAGAGGTGTTTAACAAAGTATATCCCATAGATGGGAGACACCCCCGGAGTCTCAGCCCCCCCCCCCCCCATTCACACGCTATGGCTGGAGATAGAGGTCACAATCTCACTCACAAGTGTCAATCGCAGTAAATACAATCAGCATCACACTGGTGTGAGGAGGTGCGCTCACAGCTGGACCCCAGCTGGGGAGGAGAGTGATATACTTCACCTTGTCCAAAAAGGTCCTTATCCAAGGACAGCCAGTATGGCAGCAACAAGGGCAGGGCACTGGGCGCTGCGCAGCACTAGCTGCAGCCACAAACCAGCCTGTGTGATGGACCAAAGTCCAGGCACACACAGGACAAACACGCTGGCAGCAAGCCAGCCCCAGGAACATGGGGGAGGCGCTCAGCACAGCAGGGAGGGCAGGCATGGCTAAATAACCCCAGCAGGCAGCCTGAGCAGAGTGAGGCACACTGACAGCAAGCCAGCCCCAGTAACATGGGGGAGGCGCTCAGCACAGCAGGGAGGGCTGGCAATTCTAAATAACCCCAGCAGGCAGCCTGAGCAGAGTGAGGCACACTGACAGCAAGCCAGCCCCAGTAACATGGGGGAGGCGCTCAGCACAGCAGGGAGGGCTGGCAATTCTAAATAACCCCAGCAGGCAGCCTGAGCAGAGTGAGGCACACTGACAGCAAGCCAGCCCCAGTAACATGGGGGAGGCGCTCAGCACAGCAGGGAGGGCAGGCATGGCTAAATAACCCCAGCAGGCAGCCTGAGCAGAGTGAGGCACACTGACAGCAAGCCAGCCCCAGGAACATGGGGGAGGCGCTCAGCACAGCAGGGAGGGCAGGCATGGCTAAATAACCCCAGCAGGCAGCCTGAGCAGAGTACCCAACACAGCGCTGACCCTGTGAAACCAACTCAACTGTGGCAAGTAACACAGATCAAGAAGCTTTCTAAAGCGTGCGACAATACACTCAACAAGAGAACTTGGAGTAATGAGGCTCAAGCCTCGGTATCCAATATCACCACTGACAGATTTAATCTGTCAGTCAGAACAGAACAGGACCTGAGCAGAGTGAGACACACAGACACATGGCAGGTCAGCTCAGCTCCATGAACTTAGGGGAGGCGCTCAGCACAGCAGGGAGGGCTGACATGGCTGGATACAATAACCCCAGCAGGCAGTCTGAGCAGAGTGAGGCACACTGACAGCGAGCCAGCGCAGCTCCAGGAGCATGGGGGAGGCGCTCAGCACAGCAGGGAGGGCTGACATGGCTGGATACAATAACCCCAGCAGGCAGCCTGAGCAGAGTGAGGCACACTGACAGCGAGCCAGCGCAGCTCCAGGAATATGGGGGAGGCACTCAGCACAGGAGGGAGGCATGGCATGGCTAGATAACCTCAGCAGGCAGCCTGTAAGATGAGCAGAGTGAGGCACAGGCACCCTGCAGCTCCATGAACATGGGGGAGACGTTAAATGCAGCAGTTGGAGCTAAATGGATTATCCCAAAGACATGACCCGACATGTTTAGGGGCTATGACGGTGGTAACACGTGTCCATACTTATATACACACTAGCCCAATCCGTTGTCATAGTGACTAACAACAAACAGACAAAGAACAGTTACCAATGAATGGAATCAAAAACAACTATATAAATGTTAACATAAAGAACATAATACAATGGAAAAGCAATATATAAAACATCTATATATAGATTATTTAGGGGACCAGCAAAAAATTATTTGTGGCACAAAAGATGAAAACGTCCATTAATTATATACCAAGGAACTAAGGACAACATGGTGATACACCTGGTGTGTAATTAAAATGATAAAATATTTTTAAATGGGCTTTTTGTGATCAAAAAAGGTGTCCTGGAAAAAACAGGACACTCCCTCTCTAGCTGTGGCTAAAACGTAGGATATGGCTTATTTCTGCTATGGAAAAGCTCACTGCATTCCCGAGAGAGAACTGCCATCAGCTTTCCCAGATCTGGGATCCCTGGTTCGCCGGAGAAAGGGGGGCAGAGAGACAACAGAGAACTGGCCTTTATATAGGAGGGATTAAATAGTTCCCGCTGAGGTTGTTCGGGCAAGGCCTGGAACAAGGAATATTTCTTATAGATGTAACGGGTGCTCCCTCCTGCTCGACCCACCCAATCTCACATTGGCCTGTGTGGTCTAACCGGTCCCCATTACGTGATGGTGTATGGTGGTGCACCTGAAGGTAACAGGACTCCTGAGTCTCCCGCTGGATGGTAGTAGGGGATATCATCAGGACAGGTATCTGAGGTAGTGGGTTCGAGTCCTACCTATATCATGTGCAGCGCCTCCACCTCATCAGGATCTATGCTTCCGCAGGGAGATGGTCCTGGTGAGGAACTCCTTCTGGGTGGTGACTGCCACTGTAGAGTAATCTCACACTCACACAGTGGGGGTATCTTTGAACAGGGCATCTTTATTGATGTACTCGATGAAGTAGACTGCCCCATGCAGCTGTCAGCTCTAGCCGCACATTTCTCCGTGCTGTCCCTTTGCCAGGTACTGCCCTCCTAATTGGAGTGGGATCCCCTCTCCCCGTGGGATGATCACCCCTGTGCGAGGTCCCTGGACACAGTGTGGCCTTTACACAGGCTTGATTGAGATATTCGTGCACGCTAGTTACAGCACTAGTGTCACAAAGCTATCCTGCAATCCCTTTCACAGGAGCCAAACACTTTAGCAACAACTTTTAGCAACCTAACTATGACAGTGTTGTGCCCTATATACCTCAGGGGGCAGGCACATCTCTGATGTCACTATCCAGGGACTCAGAGCATGCAGCCACTCCCCGTCCATACATAGGGCACCTCACCAGGGTGTGAGGGAAAACCTCCATAACTACTGCTGGCATTCCTGTACTGACCAGGATTTACTGCCAACAGGGAAGATGTCTGCAGTCCATTATTATGCATGGCTACATAGATAATAGGTACAGGAAAATTGACAAGTTACCAACCTAAAAAGCTGATAAGGAAGGTGCTCCTCCACTCCCCTCCTTTCCTATGTATATGTCTGGTCTATTAATTATTTAAACATGTTATTAGTAGTTAATTGGACCCATCATCACTGTTCAAATGTAAATGTATGTGAAAACTGCAGGTCGTGGTCCTGAATGTTCCCTTTTTATTTTCTGTGTCCCATTGAAAACTGCAAATAAAATTAAGTTGAAAAAAAAGGTGTATGAATGATTAATATGCAGAAAATTGATCCACAGAACGGGGTCAACAAAAAGAACCCCTCGTTGCATGCACTCATTGAAACCTGTATAGTGGATTTGTATTCATCCAGGGATACTAATATTCCCTCATTGGGCCTTCCTGATAGGTCATAAGAAAAGTGGAGGTCCCTCCCTATATTAAAAATCCCTACATGGGTCCCTCCTTATATTAAAAAGATACTTTAATTACCTCATAATCAATCGCATCAATAACTATGTGAAAAGGACTATTTACAATGAATAATGTGAGATCTAAAAACCCTGGCGGGGAGGTAGCTATCTGGATAGGTGGGGGGAGTGTATACAATATACAGCACTGACCAACGAGGATTTGTAAGGGTTAAAAGTATTATGTCGAATTAATCTTGTTGTTAACGCACTCGTATCCAAGAATGGTGAACAGCATGTTACAAAAGAAATACACAATCAAATAACATTGACATAACAGTACAATACTGTACATTACACGTGCCAATAAATCCAATGATTGTGACTGTGGTAAATCATGCCCACAATATGGAATGCCACAATGGCAATGAATGGGCAACTGAAAAAACAAACAAAACGCCAAATAAAATACATTACAATTCAAGAAAAACAAGCATTTGCCAATAAACCCATTGATTGTCACTTCATTACCTTAGCGCTAGTAATGAAGGGGTTAACCCCTCCCACAACCCTCCCGGAAGCGCCTAAAAACCCAACCCGGGCCAAATACCACCTCTACCCTCAACAAACCGGGCACTGGTATTTAACCCCTTCATTGCCTTAGCGGTTAGCCGCTAAGGAGTTGAAGCTGCCTGTAAATGTATTTTTATTACATAGGATGGAAGCAGGGGGTCTCCGGGCTGATATTAATGCGTCTCAGCTCCGGAGACCCCCGGCTTCAATCCGATGTAGTGAAAAAAAACATTTTTCTTCAGTCACATCGCGGATCCCATCTGTGCGAGCTGCAGCCGCGATGTGAATCTCGGAGCTACCTGAATAGTTCAATTTCTAAAAAAATTTGAGTTTGAGCATTTTTTGAGCTCCTGATGGTTTGTCTGAGTGGGAGAGCTAGCGATCGGGGAAGCAGGTCCCGAGAAAGTTTGGCATGTTATGTGAGCTTTCTGAATAGCTACACATGCAAACTCTCTCTGGACAAGTGCCCAAAACTGTTGGTAACTCACTTATCGAAGCTACTAGAATAGGCCGCTTAGGCCCCGCTCTCACAGCACACTACACGACATGCGCGAGCAGTCGTCACAGATGCCTGGCGGCCAATGGTAGTGTTCAGTATTGAAACTACCATTGGCTGCAAAGTACAGCGTCGACACTGCTGCGGTCGCGGGAGTCTTTTCAATCTGTGATCTACGGCTGCAGCAGCGTGACGTCAATTTCAGCAGCCAATCAATGTCCATTGACTCGGCAGTGAAGACAGGGCACGGGGGGACGGGGGGGATGAGGGCGGGGTCCAAACCAGCGCAGCCTCGGATGCAGTCGGATTGCTGCTTTTATCCTCATATCTATATCTATAAGACTGAAATAATGTTTGTGTGTGTATTTCTGCTCGACAGCTCATTGGCCTGCAGGCCAGCCAGGGAGGGGCCAGGCAGGGAGGAGCCAGGCAGGGAGAAGAGACACACACGCACACTCACAGCCTCCTCACACCGTGACCACGTGCGCCTCTGACCATCACCGCACACCGTGAGCAGCCTCCTCCGCTCACACCCGCCAACAAACACACCACAGCCACCATCCCCACCACCCCCTCCCCCCCTCTGTCAGCAGTGCATCACCTCCCCACCCGCCGCCGACACAGCTCCTCGCGGGGGGGAAGGACAACACCACTTCCACCGACAGCTGCCTCTGCCCCACCCCACACCACCCCCCACCCTCTCTCAGTAGTGCCTCACCTCCTCCCCACCTGCTGCCGACATAGATCCTGTGGGGGGCAGCTCCGTGCAGGGGGGAAGGACAACACCGCCGCCGACAGCCATCTCTGCCCCACCACCCCCCATCCTCTCTCAGCAGCGCCTCACCTCCTCCCCACCCGCTGCTGACACAGATGCGGGGGGAGTGGGAAGGACAACACCACTGCAGCCGCCTCTGCCCCACCACCACCCCCCCCCCTCTCAGCAGCGCCTCACCTGTCCACTCGCCGCCGACACTAGCGCGCCACCGCCAGTCAGCAGGGGGGGGGGGGAGGAGGGAGTCAGAAAAGAGGGGGGGGAGAGGGAGTCAGGAGAGAGGGGGGAAGAGAGGGAGTCAGGAGAGAGGGGGGGAGAGGAAATCAGGAAAAGGGGGGTGGGGAGGGAGTCAGGCGAGAAGGGGGGGAAGCCCACACATAAATACATACTGACTGACACACTGACTGACTGACTGACATACACTCACTGACTGACACACACTGACTGACTGACACACACTCACTGACTGACTGACACACTCACTGACTGACTGACACACACTCACTGACTGACTGACACACTCACTGACTGACTGACACACACTCACTGACTGACTGACACACACTCACTGACTGACTGAGACACTCACTGACTGACTGACACACACTCACTGACTGACTGACACACTCACTGACTGACTGACACACACTCACTGACTGACACACACTCACTGACTGACACACACTCACTGACTGACTGACACACACTCACTGTCTGACTGACACACTCACTGACTGACTGACACACACTCACTGACTGACTGACACACTCACTGACTGACTGACACACACTCACTGACTGACTGACACACTCACTGACTGACTGACACACTCACTGACTGACTGACACACTCACTGACTGACTGACACACTCTCACTGACTGACTGACACACACTCACTGACTGACACAAACTCACTGACTGACTGACACACACTCACTGACTGACACACACTTCCCCCCTCAGTCAGCTCAGCTGCCAAACACACGGGGGCACGGAGCTGTGAACAGGGGAGGGGGGGGGGAGACAGAGCTGTGAACGGGGGAGGGGGGAAACAAAGCATTGAATGGGGGGGGGAATCGGATCTGTGAACAGTTGGGGGAGGGGGGCGCAGCTCTGAACAGCTGTGAAGAGGGTGGGAAGGGAGTTGAGAAGGAGGATGGGGGAGCCAGAACATTACATCTCTGGCAACGCCGGGTGTATCAGCTAGTACAACAATGATTTTGGTGCAAATATTTTCCCGTCCTGGTACATTTTACGGTGAGGGGAGGACAGAGTGGGGGGGAAATATGGGGGGAAACTGTCACATACTGACATACTTTACTTGTTGCGATCTGATACAGCAGCTGTCTGAGTGCTAATTGCAATGTGTAACATTGGGAGCAATACAGGATTGGGGAGGCATGGGAATAAAACAGGTGTGGGTGTAGATACATTGTATATCAAATTTTGTTGTGAGGGGGTATGAGAGAGAGGGAGGGAAAGAGAGAGAGAGGGAGGGAAGGAGAGAGAGAGAGGGAAAGAGAGAGCGAGAGAGCGAGAGAGAGGGAAAGAGAGAGAGAGAGAGAGAGAGAGAGAAAGAGAGAGAGAGAGAGAGAATAATTTATAAATAAGGAAACTATGGTGTTCCCTAGCTAATTGCATTTTAATCCTCAGGGGGCACATAAGGGTTAAAAAACACTAACGCGTTTCACGCAGGAGGCGCTTTATCAAAGAGACTATAGTCTCTAGACTAAAGCGCCTCCTGCGTGAAACGCATTAGAGTGTTTTTTAACCCTTATGTGCCAATAAATAGAAATTTTTACTGCACTTACCTTGCCTGGGAAAGTTTCTTTCGGCTGTGCACCGTCCCCCTGTTCCTGTTCTCTCTGTAATGTATATATAGGATGCACAAAAGACACTTATGTGTATGCAGAAAAATATTGATAATATATTGATGGTTTAGTTCGGGTTCACGTGTGAGTATAAGTCAAAGACTCATGATTGCTCCAATGTTAGGGGTGTATGCACATAGGATCATTACTTGAGGGTTGTCTGCGGGGCCCGTGCGATCAGGGAACCCAGACCTCCTTGATAGCTAACGATCATAACCCTCTATAGCTCGACTTGTAGTAATGAATAACAGTCAATAAAAATTGTAATGAATGATGTACTCATGACCTCGTTGGTCTGGAAGCCTGAATTCTGCATGCTCTCAGCCTGAAGTGAATCACAGGAAATGGAATCCCAGGGGGAAGGTTGAGGTGGTGCACAGCGATCGTTTGGTAAAAATGCTGATTTATTGGTTGATCTGCAACATGGTAACAAACAGGAGTCTTGAGAGGAACCTCTGACGTGTTCCAAGCATGAGTGCTCTTTGTCAAAGGGTGGGTTGCAGGGCCGTCGGGTGCCGATAAAGCTCTGTCTTGATCCAGGAACACAGGAGGCAGCCATTTTGCCTTTCACGCCTGCGCAGTGGGGTCCCTGTGCATGCGTTATACAGCCAAGTTGAAGGGGCCATTGGAGAAGCTCTGCAAGGGGACTACAGTTCCCAGCAGCTTTAGGGGCTGTAGATCACACGGGAAGCCAGAGCCAATAGGGATCCCCGAATCTACTGCAGGAGATAGACACAGCTTGTCACGAAGGAGTGTGCAGAGGCAGTTAGAGTTCTGGCAGTTAGAATGACTGTCAGTTGGAGTGTCTGACAGTTGGAGCCAGGTGACAGAAGGGGAAGGTAGTGTCCGGGTGCCAGTGGCTCCCGGAATAGGACAGATATTCCCCCAGGCCCCAGATAGGCTCCTAGCCCTTCTAAGTTTGTGGCTGCTCTAGGGAAGACCCCAGATTGGGATGCTTCCCTCAGTATTAGATAAAGAGTGTTGCTGCGCTGGTGAAAGGAGCAGGTGTTTGTGCGCAGCCTGCAGTTTGGGATAAGACCAACGGTACCTCAATAGACTATAACAGGGACACACTCCAGCTGGAGACCCTCAGAGGTTGACTGGATGCATCAGGAGCTGCAGCCTCATGGAGACCTTCGTCGTGGGATCAGACGGGTCTCTTGTGTTATTCAGTGGTACCTGTGTACTGGAGTGCCCGGGGAGGTAAAGTGCACCACCTGTCCACAGGTGTAGCGCTACTCCCTACACTTGGGTTGGACTGACTCTCATTAGGGGAGAACACAAGGGGTATTGGTGCCAAGCACCCTATGTACTTTGGGGGACACTCACCCTATGTGGTTATTATTATTATACTGTATGTGGGACTGTATTGTTATTTTTCTATTGATATGTGTTAGTAAAGATAAGTAGTCATATCTGTGTGTGTGTATCTTTATTCATTGACTACTTTAGTTCCTGAAGAGGGGTTATCCTGCAGTGCTAGGATCCTTCTCAGGTGGAGGCGCTGTATACTGATAGAACGTGATCACCCCAGGCTCCCAGTGGTGGAGTATTTGATCTCCTGTACACCAGAGAGGTATTCATAATGCCTAGTTCCCTTCGTCATGGGTAAAGGGGGCTACATTTGGGGGCGCTGCTGAGATTCAGACCTGGGGTGCCCAATCTAAATTAAGATAAGTCAGATCCAGAAAGAAACATGTCCCTACCATCCCACAAGAGCGCCACGCGTGGGCCCCACGACGTTGAGCTTCTCCCCGCCACGTGTTTTCTGTAAGCCAGGTGCCAGTGTCCCTGTCCTTGCCTGACCTGCGCGACACACTGCAACAGATACTGGGGTTTACTAAAGCCTGTATTATAGATGAAAATGGGATACAAATATCCAGTGGAGTACGCTCCTAGTTCTTCAAACGAGTTCCGCAAAGAAGAGAACAAAGTGGCATCAACCCCAGAGGCAGAAAGTGCAGAGGACAATCCCCCCTTAAGGGTGCCTGCCTCATCCAGGATGCCCCGGGGAGTGACCCCTACCACAAGCGCCGGTGCGAACCGAAATAACTACTGCTACATCTGTGGCCAACATGGTCATTTCTCTAAGGACTCTGAAGCAAAGGACATCCACTTCAAGGGCCGTGGCCTCCACGGTGCAGCCACCAGAAACACCCTCCACATCATTGGAGAGCGCCCAAGCGCCCAGCCCTGATGAAGCACCCCAGCCAGACACCTACAGTCGAGTGGGAACAGCAGCGATTATAAGAGTCCTAGTGGAAGGTATATAATCCTCAGCCTTGCTGGACAATGGATCATAAGTGACTATTATCTACCGACCATTCTATGACCAGCATATGAAACATCTGCCCAGGCAGTCGGCGGAGAAGATGAAGTTGTGGGGTCATAGCAATGAAGACTATCCCATTGACGGTGAAGTGCAAGTATGGTTGAACATAGCGCAATTGAACACCAACAAGACCCACCCCATGGCAGTGGAGGCTCTGATATGTCCCGAGCCCCGGGAACATCCAAGTTCTCCAATCATATTGGGGATCAATGCCGATGTGGTGCAGTGATTCTGGCTTATCTACAAGAGGCGGGCGAACTACCCTTTTCCTCTCTCCGGATCCATCCAGTGCTCAAAGAAGAGTGCTATAGGGTCAATATGGCTGACTACAGACATGTGAAGCGTCTCCAGGACAGCCTGCACCGCGCATATCAGTTGGCGGAAAAGGCCTCAGGCCAGCTGAATACGTGCAATAAGCAAAGATGTGACCACAAGGTCCGCTATCGGGAAATTCGGCCCAGAGACGCTGTACTCCTACGCAACCTAGGGATCCCCGGCAAACACAAGATGGCCGACCGCTGAAGCGACGGGCCTTTCGAAGTACAATCCCATGTGCCAGGCCTCCCTGTCTACAGCATACGAGACGCGGATGGCACAGTAAAGGTTTGGCACAGAAATCACTTGCTGCCCATCCCACAAGTGGGAGAAAGTGACCCTGAACCAGAGACAGTAGTATCGGCCAGTGAGTCAGAAGGGTCTGAGGAGCACTCAGATCCAATAGTTGAACCCTTTCAGGATCCTGCAGAAGGAACGTCCACTAGTTCAAATGGAGACTGGTGGGCACCTCCTGAAGGAGCACTGGGTAATGGGTCTGTGCTGCATGTACCCGCTCCAATGGCTTCAACAAGCGGTCCCCTTGACCCACGAAGGCAGAGCTTCATTCCTCTAAAAGACATTTCAGAGACTGATGCAATGAAAGGTAAGGGCCTCAAGAGTGAGATGCGGAAGAAGAGACTCGCGGGAGTCATCGAGTGAGACACCCTCCCACTAGAGTGGCATATGATTCGTTTGGGGCACCCCATTATGAGTCTCAGCAGCTTGCTCAGAGCAAGCTGGCTTCGATAATAGCAATGTTCAATGAGCACTACAATATTGTTTAGAGTCATTGGTGTGGTTTTAAGTTGTATGATATATAATGTATTTTCATTACATAACTCTATGTGTATAAGTTTTTCCCAAGCGGGGACCGTTGGAGTCTCCACCAGGGGGAGAATATAGTCATGTCCACTCACCTCTGGGTCCCGAGGGGGCAGGGGACCGCTGTAGAAGCTTCCCAAGTGCCGGTAGCGCTGCTGGGGGGGCTGTGGCCGCAACGGGAGCCGCTCCGGTGCACTGCGGGCGGGTTGCAGGCCTGTTAGGGTCTGCCGCAGATCCGGGAACACAGATGGTGGCCATCTTGCCTTTCGTGCATGCGCAGTGGGGGCCCTGCGCATGCACAATACAGCCAAGATGCAGAGGCCATTAGAGAAGCTCTGCAAGGGGACTACAGTTTCCAGCAGCTTTAGGGGCTGCAGATCACATGGGAAGCCAGAGCCAACAGGCTCCCCAAATCTACTGCAGGACATAGACACAGTTTTCTGAGAAGGAGCGCACGTGGAGGCAGTTAGAGTTCTGGCAGTTAGAGTGACTGGCAGTTGGAATGTCTGACTGTTGGAGGAAGGTAGTGGAGTGGTAGTGGTATTGGAGTGTCTGACTGTGGGAAGATAGTGTCCGGGTGCCAGTGGCTCTCAGACAAGGACAGATATTCCCCCAGGCCCCAGAGGCTCTTAGCCCTTCTAAGTTTGTGGCTGCTCTAGGGAAGATCCCAGATAGGGATGCTTCCCTCAGTATTAGATAGGGAGTGTTGCTGCGTTGGTGAAAGGAGCCGTGCGTTGTTCGCAGCCTGCAGTGTGTGATAAGACCAACAGTACCTCAATAGACTATTACAGGGACACACTTCGGCTGGAGCCCTCTCCGAGGTGGACTAGACGCATCAGGAGCTGCGGCTTCGTGGAGACCTTTTAAGGTGAAATTAATATGAGTTTATTGCCTGTTCCCTCAAACAATAGCGCAAACAAAAATATACATAAAACAATAAACACCTATCCCTGTGTAAGGACTAACTTACTTCCCCTTTCCCTCTCTGCAAGGCTGGGGGAAAGAAAGCCCCTTACCCACTTGTCACCCCAAAGTCTCAGTGGTATCTTAACTCAGGTGGCCCTTCAGGTCAGTGGTGTCCAGGTAACTACCTGCTTGAGGGTCTAGGCATAGAGGTCGGGTCCCCTTTTGTTTTGCACTCAGAACACAGCCCTCCATTTCCTTATGTCAGCTAAGTGAGCTTGTGAGCTAAGGAATCTCCTTCCTCTTTCTCAGACCAGGCTTTTTCTAAAAGTCTTAATCAGCCAGATGGAGTCTGGTTGATTGCCTGTGTGCAATTACTGCTGCGACCGAGCTGAGTCTTACATTTGCCCGTAATAGCGGGGGCTTTCTTCGGCTGGCGCCCGGCTAGCGCCAAACTTGGCTGAGCGCCAGCCGCATCTTCCCCTCCCCACGTGCAAAATTAAAATGCTTCCCTTCCCCTTCCCCGAACCCCTGGCTGCTCCCCCTGGCTGCTCCTGCTTCGTGCAGCTTTGCACAGCTTCCCCCTTCCCCCTTCCCCCTGCTTCCTCAGCAGCTTTTGGGGATGCCGGGGAACCCTGGCACGTGTGACCAGCGCCACAGTGACGCGTGGCACGCGCCAGGGAAAACCCCAAACAAGCCAACGTTTTTCCCGCACATTTCCCCACATTGCGGTGGCGGACGCTTTAGACTCAGCTCGGCTGCCACTGTAACTAAGACACTGCTGGATTTAGAGGTAGTTTCTCTCCAACAGTGATAAGTCCCTGTTACATACCTCCCCTGTTTGTGGGAAGCTCGGGCTTACCACGGTCAAATCCCATCCTCCCACTCTCCCTCGAGATATCTCTGCGGCTCGAATGAGAGTGGATGGAGTACGAGAACCCTCAGTCGTGCTTTGATTAGAGTCCTTTCTCCAGGTTATTAGTGTCTCCTCAAGAAGGTGCTTGAGATCAGCACTCCTCAGCTTCTCGAGGAGAACTTTTTCCAAGTACAGTCTTTCTACTGACCACGTGGTCATGATATTTCCTCTGCTTCAGGCAATTGTGTCTCTGTAGGCAAACAGTATGAGGATGGTTGCAGAGCTTTTATGCAAATAGCTTTCGCTCGTCATCTTTTCCGTGGACTCCAATTTAGCACTAAATGTCCATTCCTTGTAACTCTTGCTCAGGTCTTGCAAAGCCTCTGTCAGCTTACTTTTGAATTATGTAGGGTTTGAGGGAACCAGTCCCAGAATCAGGGCTCAATTACACCATAACATCAGTGTGTGAATGTTCACTTTTAAATCACCCATTAGGGATCAGCTATAATAAGAGCTATGTGAGACTTGCTTGAAACCTGTGTATCTTAAACTCCAGTCAGTAAAGCAATGCAATAGTGTCTATGAGGTGGTGACAGACCTATATATATACCATAATGGTCATGCCTACCCTCCCAATAAAACAACCTGCACGAATAACATGACATTATGGAGTGAACAGGTAAGTACTCACAATACAGCAGCTTGTCCCTGGGTGGTGCGTGCCTCACGCCAGCAAAGTAGGTAGAATAGATGTCCCAAAGGGTCCAAAAAACGGAGCACAGCAGTAGCAAAAAGTGGGGCCACAAACCAGAAAAATGTTAAATAATAGTTTATTTACTGACAAGTGAGGGGTACAGGGTAACTCTGATGCGTTTCGGGAACAAGTCCCTTTGTCAAAGAGACTTGTTCCCGAAACACGTCAGAGTTACCCTGTACCCCTCACTTGTCAGTAAATACATTTTTTTTTTAACATTTTTCTGGTTTGTGGCCCCACTTTTTGCTACTTCTGTACTCCGTTTTTTGGACCCTTTGGGACATCTATTCTACCTACTTTTGAATTATGTCTGATGTCCGTAATCTATTTCTACTATCCTAGACTTGTGCCATTTCATGGTATCACTTAAAGAGCATTCAAGAATAGCTATTTGAATTTTCAGCTCCTGAAGCTGCCCTTCTGCACCTCTTTTTCCACTCAATGTAGTTGCCAGTCCAGTTCAGCTTCTTTGGAATTGAGTTGCGATTCCACATCTCCCAGTTGACTCAGAGCAAGGCTTAAATATGTTTCCTTTTCTCTATATCTGATCTGCAGCTGCTGTTGCTCCTCCCGGACATTGTCCAGCTCCAGCTGCTGCCGGGCCCTCTCATTGTCCATGTGGTCTAGCAATTTACGGGCCTCGGCCATCTTGGCCTCAGAGCGCAGTGCCAGGTTGGCCCCTTGATGAACGGACACCTTCACTCTCTTCCTTTTTGGCGAGCTGCATCTTGAGCTCAGCAATCTGTGTCTGCAGAGCTGCAAGTTGCTGGAAAGTGTGTTTAGCTGCCAGCTTTAGCTCCTCCACTTTTAGGCTTTGCTGCAAGTTCAACTCATCAGCGAGAGATCCCTGTTTCTTGAGTGCATCCTGCAATTTTCCTTTCAGGGTCTTTATCTCTTCACTGTGCTTTCTCTGAGCTTGCATCCACGTCTCCTTCATTAAATTGTGGACCACTATGAATTTCTTCGCTAGGGTCACAGCTGCTTGCCTCAGTTTCTGGACCTTCTTGTGCTCCCTCTTGTACCGAGTCACCTGGCCTCTAAGCTTGGCCTCCAGCTAAGCTCTGGTGTTGTTCAGGTTAGCCTTCAGTTCCTCATGCTTTACATGTGAGAGAGGAACACTCGCATTGGGAGCATCGCATCACATCGCATTGGGAGCATCGCGGGGCGTGACATCATATCCGCCGGAAGTCCCGCAGTTCGTGTGATTCACCTTTCACCCCTATCACGTGGGGACGCCTGTGAGAGAGCTCCAGTCGCCATCTTTGGAGAACATCAGTGCGATTTCAGTCTGAACTGCTTTTGCCCATCCAGGGTCTTGTGAGTAGGGTTTCATTTTTACCCCTCTGGATTTTGGTGTCTATGAGTCATCCTCCAGAACCCAGCATTAGTTGTGTTAATAAATAGCTTTGTATTAATTTTTAGCCTTGCTAGTGTGGTTGTGTTTGTTTGTCTTGTCTGTTATGTGTTGTTAATTGGTCCTGTTTTTATGTCAACAGCATTTGTTGACCATAATTTGTTTCTTTTTCTCTCTCTTTTACATATTGCACGGTCTATGATGAGAGTCGTCAGTATATCTCTTCATCATCTGTTCATCTAAGGACTTTAATTGGACTCTACACTGTATGGTTTGGATTTGATTGACACCTATTCTATCAAACAGTGTTTCAGAACCAGCTAAGAAACACAGGATAATGAAAAAAGCTCTGATCACATGAAATAAAATAGAGCCCATTTTGAAGTTGGTGGGCAATCATTTACAGTGTGTTTTCATTTATACAACATAGAAATGCTGGAAGCACCAATGTTAAGGGCTTTGCTCCAGTTTTTGTGGCATGTGCATCAGCTTGTTTTTTGGAGAATGCCAAAAGGAGTTAGGGAGGAGTTACCTGTTGCACAAATGATGATGATGTCAAATTGTGCTCCTCTGTGTGGGTCCCTTTAGTTCCTTTCAATTGGCCAAGTAATGTTAACACACACACACACACACACCGTACCTCCGCCGGGGGGGAGGAGACAGGGGAGCTGGTTACGGGCCGGGGGATGCACATAGACAGCTGACATTCCGGCTTCTCCAGACTGCGTGAGATACAAGCCCCTCTCCCACCCCCCTCGCAGACTCACCAGCTTCTCCTGCACAGCACACAGATCAGCTGCTGCTCTCCTGAAAGTCCTGCATGGGGGTGCAGGGAGAGCTGGGAGAGTTATCCAGCATCCCCCTCCGGCGGACAGGGAACCCCTGATCACGGCAGCCATTTCTTTTTTTTAATTGCGATCCCGGTTATAACACGGTCTCATTCTGTGGCCTCCGAGCACCGCATTATAACGGGTGTAGGGATGTCTTAGTTGCTTCACCTTCGCTGCAGCATGTCTCTAGAGGGAGTGTTTGGAAGGTGCCGCAGTGGCCCGATAGCATAGGGCACCGCCATGTTGTTGCGCAATAGTCAGGAGCGACTTTCAGAGTGGAGAGTGGTCACGCATGCGCAGTACAAAGCGCGCGAACGGCTGGCCAATAAGGAAGAGGCTCAGCCAGTAACTACAATCCCCAGGAGCCTTAGCGAAGTCACCTGACGCCAGGGAGCAAATAGGAGTGCAGGATTCGTGGGAGGCAGGAAAGGGAAGCATGGGGGAGAGACCACGCTAGGCAGAGGGCACCGGAGGAGCAAGGGGAGAGGTAGTGTGGGCGCAGGGGGTCCGTGACACACCTGCGCAGGCTAGATATACCCCTCAGGCCCAAGTGTATTCCCTGAGTCACCATAGCTTGTGGTGCTGCAGGTACGCCCTGTATTGATAGCGACGATTGCCCTTACTATATAGAAGGTAGGGACTAAGTGTTGCGGAGCAAGATTAATGCCAGTCATCTGGGACCAGGTTGCTGTGCATCGTTCAATCGTGAGAGGCTGCGCTGGATCGGCGGATCCTTTTTGAAGTTGTTGCCGGTCACCCCAGTGACCGGAAGGTATTTACTAAGTGCACCAACACCAGTCAACAGGCGCTGATCCTGCCTTAGGGAACACTCTTTGGGGACACTAAGTGGAGTGGCCAAAGGACTGAGCCTATATACATATCCTTAGTTATATGGACACGGTGTGGGGGCACGCAGTGACGGGACAGTGACATTTCTCCTTATGATAGTGGCCAAGCCATAGGCATTATAAGACAAGTCGTTGGTTAATGATATATCATGTGTTATAAGTGTGTTATGCCTATACCCCTAAGATAAGGTGCTATCAAGGTTTAGTAGTAAACAGTTACAATCTGATGTGTGTTGCTATGTTTCTTGCCTAGGGGAATCTCACTCATTGGGGATCCTGGGTAAGTGGAGGCGCTGCCAATATTATATTGCTACCCCAGTCTCCCAGTTAGCGGAGGCCCAGATCTCCCTGAGCCAACAGGTGCGTGCAGTACCAGTAGTCACTCTAGAGAAGTAGGAAAGAGGGCTACATTTGGAGGCGCTGCTGAGATTCAGACCTGGGGTGCCCTTTATATTTTTTTTCTCAATTGTTCTTCTCAGTTCCGCCATGTTTGTGCCATCACAGCCCGAGGTGCGTAAGTGGGCCCAACGACACCAGATCCCACTGGCCTGCGCCATTGCCATTGGAGATGTCCCTGCCGCCACTTCCATGGGCACTGTGACTAATCAAGTAAGGAAGCTTCCATTCCTGGCCACTGCCCGAGTGGTAGACCATTATTATGACAGGGAACTGAACTGGCGTAAAATATTATTCGCCACAGACCGGGACATATGCCCCGAAGCCATTCCCTCCATACTAATCCTACCTGAAGCTCCAGGCATCCATTGCTCGCTTGTACAAGTGGGTGTAGCCAAACCCCTGGCTGCGTCCACGCCACAAATGGAGTTCCCTGGCCCAGCTAGCACTGCAACGGCCAATCCCTTCGGTACCCCTGAGAGCAGTCTGAACCCCTGGTGGCCCGCAGCAATGGGCCTAGGCGCATCTTTCACCCCCTCCACCATTCGGCCTGCACTAAGTATAAGCAGTATGTCTCGACTTGATGCATATGCCCCTGCCGGGAACATCACGCCTGATAATGTGTCCCTCCCTGTGCTAGCAGAGGCCATACATCAATCCACACAGTCGCATCAGTATCGGAAGCTAAAGGTGTTTTCTGGAGACAAACCAACCCCTCTGGGAGATGTCGGCTTTGAAGAATGGTTGGATCATGCTGAACAAGTACTCCCTGAATGGTCCTGCACTGATGCTGTATGGAGGCAGTGCATAATCGAATGCCTGCGACCACCAGCTTCCCACATGGTGCACTGTTACCGGGATGACCACCCTGATGCAGACACACACGGCATCGTTTACGCCCTCACCAAAGCCTATGGGATCCCGGTGGATGCGTTTGCACTGATGGCCAAGTTCCACGCCCTGACTCAGAAAGAAGGGGAGATGGTGTCTTATTTTCTTAGACGTCTACACTTGGATCTATGGACCCTGGTGAGGAGGAAGGTGGTACAAAAGGCGGACGCAGATGGACTGCGAACAACGCAACTAATGAGGGGACTCCTTCCGCTACATCCGGTGTCCGTAAGAGTCAGCGGGTGCCTGGTGCCGGGACAAGCCCTGTCGTTTGATGACCTGATGGATCGAGTACAGGCACATGAGATTGTGTTGCTTGGCCGAGACCTGACCGGGCAAAAAGATGGGGGTGTCTTCCAAGGAAGCCAAGAATTCCGAGGCCATAGCTGGGGATGGGATCCCAGACAAAGAAGAGCCAGAGGAACCCGAAGCCGTCGGTGGTAGCCCCACCTCTGGACGATCTTCTCCGGCCTTCCGGAGTAGCCCCCTAAGAAGTAACATCCAGTGCTACGGCTGCGGCAGGATGGGTCATATCTCGTCGCAATGCCCTGGCAAATGCAGAACGGCGCCCCGATCGGCCAAGTCCATGTTGTGTACTCCTCAAGCCAGTGAAGCACCGGGCCAATCCCCGATGAGTAGCTGCATTGGGCCGGCGGCCATCTTCAAGGTGGTTATTGAAGGTATCTATGCCTCCGCTCTAATGGATACTGGGTCCCAAGTAACCATAGTGTATCGACCCTTCTACAATCATCACCTGCATCGGCTGCCGCTACTGCCCGCAGACTCCCTGAGGTTGAGAGGGCTAAGCCATGAAGACTACCCTATTGATGGAGTGGTGAGAGTACACCTGGATATTCCACAGTTGAACACCGGAAAGCATCACCCCATGGAGGTGGAAGCGCTAGTGTGCCCGGAACCTCAGGACCATCCCATCGCCCCTATAATCATGGGGACCAATACGGACATTGTACAAGCGGTGATTCGTATGTACTTGCAGGAAGCGGGTGAGCTACCGTTGCTGGCTCTAGCTGCATGCCCAGCATTACAAGAGGCTTGCGGTAGGATTGCGACCGAAGAAGAGCATGGGATGCTGTATAATCTGGAGCGTGGGCTGACAGAGATTCCTCGAGGAGAAGGAAGAATGAAGGCCGCAGCGTGTCACTATCCTGCAAGACATCAGGAGGATCGACTATTTTCTTTGGAAAGCACGGTACTTGATGACCAGGGATTCGGCTACAAGGTGTTGGCCTCGGTAAAGAAGTGGGCAGGTAAAATTCCGCACCGAACTCGGGTATACGTGAGAAATCTTTCCCCTTACCCCATGCTCATTGATCACCGGCAGCAGTTAGGCCGAATCTATCCGGTGACCCCTGAGAGGAAGGCAAAAGGTAGACACCTGGTTGCCACCGTTCATGCAGCGACCCCGAAGTTGGTGTTTGATTTCGGAGATTCACCTTTGACGGAGGAATGGAAGGGAAGACTGCAGACCAAGCTGGAAACCCGACAGGAAGTGTTTTCCATAAGTGATATGGATGTGGGGTGCAGTCGCAGTACCCGCCATACCACCCGACTGAATGACACAACGCCGTTCCGCGAACGGTCCCGACGCATCGCACCCTGAGATGTGGAAGATGTGAGGAGGCTGTTAACCGAAATGGAGGAGGCCGGTATTGTTCAAGGATCACGAAGTCCGTACGCCTCGCCAATCATAGTAGTACGCAAGAAGAATGGAACTGTACATCTATGCATGGACTATAGGACATTGAACAATCGTACTGTACCTGATCAGTACACCCTTCTGCGAATCGAGGACCTCCTGAACGCCCTGTCCGGGAGTAAGTGTTTCAGCGTACTGGACTTGAGGTCTGGGTACTACCAGGTACCCATGGACTTGGAAGATCAAGAGAAAATAGCTTTCATCTGCCCGTTAGGTTTCTACCAGTTCACGCGTATGCCCCAAGGGATATGTGGTGCGCCAGCCACCTTCCAGCGGTTGATGGAGAAGACCCTGGGGGATATGAATCCGTGGGAATGTCTGGTGTACCTGGGCGACATCATAGTGTTCAGGAAGACACTGGAGGAGCATGAGGAACGGCTGTTAAAGGTACTGGTTTGACTCCGCAATGAGGGACTTAAGCTGTCTATGGACAAATGCAGGTTCTGCCACCCGTCCGTGATGTATGTGGGCCATATTGTATTGGCGGAGGGGATATCTATGGATCCAGGGAAGATAGAGGCTGTGGTGAATTGGCCAAGACCCAATAACGTCCAGGAATTACGGTCCTTTCTGAGGTTTTGCGGGTACTACCGAAGATTCGTGGAAGGTTACTCAAGTAAAGCCAAAGTCCTTAACAATCTTTTAAAAATTTACCCTGAAGACACCGGGAGGAAAGCTACCTCCGCTCAAGCACCCTTTGGGGACAAATGGACCCCTGCATTTGAACAGACGTTCTTAGGATTGAAGACCAATCTAACACAAGCCCCGGTGTTGGCCTATGCAGGTCCTGACCGAGAATATGTCCTGCACGTGGATGCAAGCTTCAATGGCTTGGGGGCAGTGTTGCATCAGAAACATGACACCGGACTCCGACCGGTGGCGTATGCTAGTCGAAGTTTGACCCCAAGTTAACAGAACTACCCAGTCCACAAATTGGAGTTCCTAGCCCTCAAGTGGGCTGTAGTGGATAAGCTACATGACTACCTGTATGGCGTTCAGTTCGAAGTCAGGACTGATAACAATCCGATGACCTACATCAATACTTCTGCTAAATTTGATGCGACCGGTCACTGTTGGCTAGCGGCACTGGCAAACTATCGGTTCAATCTCAGGTACAAACCAGGGCCTACCAACATAGGGGCAGATGCTCTGTCTCGAAGACCTGGGCTCCACCCTACTACCGACGAGGAAGTGTGGGAGGAAATCCTGGGGCCTGGTGTACGTGCACTGTGTTCTCTAGCTGCCGTGGTTGATGATCAAGTAGCATTCTCGGAGTTAAGAATAGCAGATTCACTAGGGTGTCAGTCCCGAGCAGTTCCCAGAGCGTACCGACATCCAGAGGGGATGAATATCACTGAGGATAAGATTATTGCCTGGAAGGAGATGGTGCAGTATCAGATTCAAGATCCAGTGGTGAACTAGTTCGTCAAGCCTTGCAACAACAGAATCCCTCCATACTTAAACGAGCTCCCCGAGAACTAGTGGCCCTATTAATGAAAGAGCTCGGGAAATTTGAACTGGACAACTGTTTATTGTACCGGGTTATACCGTACCACAATCATCCCGACAGGCGACAGTTGTTCCTGCCCAAGATTCTACAAAACATGGTACTCCGGGCATTACATGACGATCATGGTCTTGTCATTGATAAAACGTTCGGTCTACTCCGTGATCGATTCTATTGGCCAAAAATGAGAGAATCTGTGGAGATACATTGCAGACAGTGCACTCGTTGTATACAAAGGAAGACACTCCCCACTCGGGCGGCGCCCATGGCCCATCTGCAAAGCTCAGGCCCCATGGATCTGGTGTGTATGGATTTCTTGTGTATCGAACCCGACACTCGGGGCATCGGGAACGTACTGGTTATTACAGACCACTATACAAGATACGCTCAAGCTTTCCCTACCAAATACCAACGGGCGGTGACCGTGGCCAAAGTGCTGTGGGAGAAATACTTAATTCATTATGGACTGCCGAATCGATTGCATTCTGACCAAGGAAGGGACTTCAAGAGTAACCTCATTCGAGAACTGCTGAAGTTGCTGAACATTACCAAGTCCCGAACTACCCCGTACCATCCGGAAGGGGACGCTATGCCCGAACGTTTCAATCGCACCCTACTCGACATGTTGGGCACCCTGAAGGGCCTACAGAAGACAGAGTGGAGTAAGCACGTAGAAACGTTAGTGCATGCTTACAACTGTACGCGACATGAGTCTACAGGTTATACTCCGTACTTCCTAATGTTTGGACAAGAAGCTCGGCTGCCCGTGGATGTGCGACTGCGGATATCTACCGATGGGGTATCCAATAGGACGCATTTTTGGTATGTGCAGAGATTACAAGACAGCTTGCAGCAGGCAACAAACTGGCCGAGAAGGCAGCGTCGCAGCTGAATGCGAGTAACAAAAGGCGTTATGATCATAAAGTACGACATAAAGAAATCCGCCCAGGGGATGCGGTTCTCCTTCGCAATTTGGGTGTCCCCGGAAAGCACAAATTGGCCGACCGATGGAGAGATGGTGTGTATGAAGTGGAATCACATATGCCTGGCCTCCCGGTATACCGCATCAAAGATTCCGAAGGCCGGGTAAAGGTATGGCATAGAAACCATCTCCTCCCAATAGCTCAAGTAGGGGACAATGAATTGGAAATACTCGTTGTGTCGCTCGATGGAGAGCTAGATAGTACAGAGGATGGCCCAGAGACTGTAATAAATGCCACCTCTGAGGATCCTATGGAAGGAACCTCTCAAAGGGGCCTGGCATCTCCCGAAGGAGCTACGGGTAAAGGGCCCCTTGGTCCAATGCCAGACACGCTGACTCCAGTGAGCCAGCCATTAGATCCGCAGAGCCCATGCTTTGTGCCCCAAAAAGACTGTATAGACATTTTGAGCCCCTCAAGGGCAGAGTTTGACTTGCCAAGTGAGACTTGTTACTCTCCAGAGGGAGTAACAGAAGAGCACCTTCGCAGAAGCCAAAGAACTGGTCAACCTCCAATGAGGATGGCATACGATCAATTTGGGGCACCCCATTATTGGCTCAGCAGTGGGCTCACCAGAAAGTGAGATCTGTAATTGGCATGTACAGTGAAATGTATAACCTCATGTAGAGTATACAGGATAAGGTGTAGTTCACAGGTATGAAAATGTATTGTGTAAATATGTTATTCTTACATTTCCAAGAGGGGACGTTGGATTCTGCGAGGGGGAGAATGTAGGGATGTCTTAGTTGCTTCACCTTCGCTGCAGCGTGTCTCTAGAGGGAGTGTTTGGAAGGTGCGCAGTGGCCCGACAGCATAGGGCGCCGCCATGTTGTTGCGCAATAGTCAGGAGCGACTGTCAGAGCGGAAAGAGGTCGCGCATGCGCAGTGCAAAGCGCGCGAAAGGCTGGCCAATAAGGAAGAGGCTCAGCCAGTAACTACAACCCCCAGGAGCCTTAGCGAAGTCAGCTGATGCCAGGGAGCGAATAGGAGTGCAGGATTCGCGGGAGGCAGGAAAGGGAAGCGTGGGGGAGAGACCACGCTAGGCAGAGGGCACTGGAGGAGCAAGGGGAGAGATAGTGTGGGCGCAGGGGGTCCGTGACACACCTGCGCAGGCTAGATATACCCCTCAGGCCCAAGTGTATTCCCTGAGTCACCATAGCTTGTGGTGCTGCAGGTACGCCCTGTATTGATAGCGACGATTGCCCTTACTATATAGAAGGTAGGGACTAAGTGTTGCGGAGCAAGATTAATGCCAGTCATCTGGGACCAGGTTGCTGTGCATCGTTCAATCGTGAGAGGCTGCGCTGGATCGGCGGATCCTTTTTGAAGTTGTTGCCGGTCACCCCAGTGACCGGAAGGTATTTACTAAGTGCACCAACACCAGTCAACAGGCGCTGATCCTGCCTTAGGGAACACTCTTTGGGGACACTATGTGGAGTGGCCAAAGGACTGAGACTATATACATATCCTTAGTTATTTGGACACGTGTGGGGGCACGCGGTGACGGGACAGTGACATTTCTCCTTATGATAGTGGCCGAGCCACAGGCATTATAAGACAAGTCGTTGGTTAATGATATATCATGTGTTATAAGTGTGTTATGCCTATACCCCTAATATAAGGTGCTATCAAGGTTTAGTAGTAAACAGTTACAATCTGATGTGTGTTGCTATGTTTCTTGCCTAGGGGAATCTCACTCATTGGGGATCCTGGGTAAGTGGAGGCGCTGCATATATTAAATTGCTACCCCTGGCTCCCAGTTAGCGGAGGCCCAGATCTCCCTGAGCCAACAGGTGTGTGCAGTACCAGTAGTCACTCTAGAGCAGTAGGAAAGAGGGCTAAACGGGGTTCAGCTGTACTTCTGTTTCAGACTAACAATCATTTGGTCAGACTTGCTCTGCTTTTTATCCATGGCAGTAATAATAGTGTTCGCAGTATCTAGATCTGTCCTTAGATCCTCCAATTCGGTCTTGGCCGCAGAGTAAATTGCGAGCAGATCTTCTGTAGCTCAGCATTATTTTCTCTCTCCATATTCAATTCTTCATGGAGCAGATCACGGTTATGCCTGGCAGCTTGAAGTGCATCTTCGGGGCTGGTCAAGGGACGTCACTCACTGGTTCTGGCTCCCCTTCCCTGATATGGTTTGTTGAGGGTTCCTCACTGTTAGCACCGGACAGACACTTCTTTGGGTTACACGATTACTGCCTTGGGCCCTCTGGATATTCTGTCATCCGCGTGATCAATACTCCATTTTCTCTAGGCTGTAGGGCATCTAGCCCCCCTTTTTCGCCGCGGGACCTGAGGACGTGTCTGTTCCTTCCACGGTAAGTGAAGAACCGCTTTTCTTTTTCCACCTTTTTGTTTTGTACGACTCCGTCCCATCAGGGATACTGGGGTCTCCGTCTTTATTTGAAACTTCAGCAGCTTCACTGTATCTGACAGGCTTTTCTTGCAGTTGTGTTAGCTGTCAGGAATATTCGGGGTCATAGAGACCTGTTTGTTTGGTGCGTACCGAGTTTAGGCACCGCCACCATTTTTGGGGTGTTTTGTGGTTGTGACTCATTTCGGGTTCCCCATAAGAGATATCTTCATCCTTATTCGTATCCTCATAGCACCGGAAGGGCCACTCTTCCGTTAGGTGGGGTTCATTACAGGGACGCCACATCTAGTCCTCCATTTTGGGGCTATCAGGTGTATTTTTCTTCCTGACCTCGGGAGGCGCTATTGCTGCTGTTTTCACTATATTCGCTAGAACCCCAGCTGGTTGTCCCACAGGTGGGCAGACTTTGCTTGCAGAGTTTGTAGCTCTCACAGGCGTCTCTGTAGACTTTATATTTTTCTTCTTTACTTTGGTATATTTTGAAACATCAGCAGTGCTTTGCACACATTCTTTCTCATCAGTGATACAGGATGTGCACTTGCTAAGTAAAACCTCTTGTGACCACAGCACATTGCTTACTGCTGCAGTTCCTTGGCTCGTTGAAAAAAACATTCCTCTGGCTGATGCCTTTTTCTGGGCCACGTAGGGGCCATCCTCATCATCTGAATAAGGCCTGAAGGGATACTGCCCTGTGTGGCTGGGCTCTTTACACCAGGAACACATTTCTTCCCCATTCTTGCAGTATCTGTATTTGACTTCAGCTGGCGTCCATTTTAAAATCTCATGGGTTTTTTTTCTTCACAAGTGGTGGGGTAGACTCTGGTCACAGCATCAGTACCTTGTGTTGGTCACTGTCTGTCACAGTCCTCCCAGTCAAACTGTGGCATTGTGGCTTTCTCCAGTACAGTGTAGTTTTCCTGCCTGATTGTGCAGCCCTTTAATTCTGGTCACTGCTGCACATGTTTTGTTGCTCAGACTGTTGCAGGAACTATGCAGCAAAAGTGCAAAAATTTCACAGGCAGTCTCCGGGGTCCCTTTTAACTTCAGGGGCCACCTCTCATCCCAACTTCTGACACCATATGTAAGAGACACGTGCAGAGGTAAACACCTATCCCTGTGTAAGGGCTAACTTACTTCCCCAGTCCCTCTCTGCAAGGCTGGGGGGGGGGGGGGAGGGGAGGGGAAGGAGGGAAAGCCCTTTACCTACGTATCACCCCAAAGTCTCAGGGGTACCTTCACGCAGGTGGCCCTTCAGGTCAGTGGTGTCCAGGTACTTGTCTGCTTGAGGGTCCAGGCATAGAGGTCTGGTCCCCTTTTGTCTTGCTCGCAGAACACAGCCCTCCTTTTCCTTATGTCAGCTCTCTTGTGAGCTAAGGAATCTTCTTCCTGTTTCTCAGACCAGGCTTTTTATAAAAGTCCTAATTAGTCAGGTGGAGTCTGGTTGATTTCCTGTGTGCAATTAACCAGCACACTGCTGGCTTTATAGGCACTTTCTCTCCGACAGTCATAAGTCCCCGTTACACCCGGGGAACCCAAGCGTTCCCAGGAACCCTGGTTGAAAATCACTGGATGGCACTCTGGGACTGGTTAGAACTTTTTTTTCTTTAAGGACGTCCGCTTTATTTCTCATCTGATAACATTTCTGGTCTGTCCATCACATCATCTTTTCCACTCTGTTCATTAGGCACAAGTTGAACTCCCCCCTGACCTGGTCAATTGCTGCCCTAAATGCATCACCATTCCCTAATTTGTGTTTATTTTCCTGTAAATATGTTATTCTTACATTTCCTGTTTGTGAGACCGCGTATCTTCTGAAGTCTGGTCTTTTTTCTGTGGCTACTGTAGCTACTGTATACTTATTAGTGCCTTGTGTGCCTCCCATAAGGTGGTCAGTGATATCTCAGTGGTAGGGTTGCCTGGTGGCTTCTCCAAAAATACTGTACACAATAGTAAAAGATGCAACCTCCCCCGATACATATATAAAAAAATACAACCAGCCCCCCAATACATATAAAAAATACACCCACACCCCCAATACATACAAAATTCAGATGAGGGGATCTGCCTTGTGATAATATCTTTACGAGATCTAGTGTGATCATGCCTTGATCTGACCATGTAATGGGGTGAATCTGTGCATCTGCAATCATGCTGATAGTATCTGTATCTACGAATAGGTAGCCTATACATGAATAGGAGCCGTGGGCTGCACAGAACAAGATATAAGCATGCTCCTGGGGTTGTTTGTTTCTTCTTGTGTCTAATAATCTGTCCTGGCTATATTCCTCTATAAATTCTCTGACATCCCCTGGGATCATTTGGCCCTGTTTAGCTCTGGACACTGAGTTTGTTCAGTTGAGATTACGGTCAAGAGCTACAGTGCGTTAAAGTCTCCCCCATGATCACTCAACCCTACCTGACCTTCCCTAGCTTATTGAAAAAGTTTTTTTTATTCAATGTACCCTTTCCGTATTACGAGCATAAACACTTGGTAGGGTGAAGGTGGTGCCTCCTATTTTGCCAAAAAGGATCAAAAAGCACCCTTCCCTGTCAGCTATTATATCTAGTTTGAAGGTGGTGTTATTATGGAGTATGATGGTTTTTGGTCTGGGCTCAAGCAAGAAAGAAGTTGTAAAATTGTTTATCTAGGAATTTGGGCTTTGATTTGTTGCTAAAGTGTGTTTCCTGGAGGAAGATAACATTGGCCCCTTGCAGTGCTACATGCAAAAAGCAATAGTAGCAAGCAGCAAATAATAAACAGGGGGAAAATAGTGCAAAGGGAATACAAGACAACAAACAAGATCTGCAGAACTAGAAGCAGGATGAAAATTAATAGGAAAGGAGCAGCATTAGGGAACAAAGAACAACCTGATTCCTAACCTGTAAACAGAAAGTTGACAAGCAAAGAACTATCAGACTGGGTGGGTTTTATACCAGCTTGCTTCATGGACTTTTCTAGTTCTTACCAGATCTGGGCCTGAACTTGATTTTTCTGTGCACCCACACAGGTCCACGAGGAGTACTGCGGCAGGGAATCTTGACATCCATGTCCTAATTTTTGTCTGCCATATCCGCCATTTGGTCTCACAGTGCTATTATTTCTCTGTCCATATTAGTTTTGGGATGTGATACCTCCCTCCAATTTTTCCTTTATGGTGGCCTCCCAATCACCCAGTGCTGAGAGGTCTTTATTGACCCCTCGGAGGGCTGAATGGAACATGCCACAGCGTTTGTCGTATAGGTCCAAGATATCTTTTTTAGTAGATGGTTGACTTGCCGGCTCTTGCTCGGAGTCTGACTCTGACGCTGCAAGTGGCGCGTTACCATTGAGTTACCATTTTCTGGTCTGTGAGCTAGGCTTTCCCTTTGCTTGAAGAAATCTCCCACCTGTGCTGTTGGTTTCTACCCTCCTTTCGGAATATCTGCTCGGTTTTAAGTGCTGATATCAAATTTTGGTGCCTGTTACCTGCGGAGCCAAACTAACAAGCACCCATCTTGTTCAGATCCACCAGAAGTAATCAGGATAGTGACTTTTAATGAGTCCACTCGTGATTTCAAGAGATTGGCAATTTGTTTTGGAGAATTTGGGTCAATCTTGGATTGGTTGGTTCCTTTGGTCCACGGATTTTCACAAATAAGTCTTAAAAAACCCCAACCCCCTGATGAAGTGCCAATCCGACACGAAACGCGTTGTGTGGTGAGGTCATACGCAGCGACGTGACGCCCGTGACAACGGACATCCGGAAGCTACCATCAGAGCACACCACGAGGACGCCGATTGAAAGTTAGAAGTGGTTGCTGAATACCATCCTTGCAGCTGGACTAATTCCTCTAAACACCTGAGGAGTTTTTTGGATCGTGGGGTCTCTGGGTACAGAGCCCGACTCTCTGTGGGTGTTCAGATGGCTAGATCAACCTGATCTACCTCTTTTAATGTGAGTGTTATATATTCTTATTTTGACATATAAATTATATTTTGTTACTAATTTCGTTTTTGTTTTCTCTCTTTTTCAGCACCTTTTTGTGTTTTTTAAGTCTTTAAAAGGGCAATCCGCTTTTGCCGGATTTGATTTTTCTATCACTGATAAATCCATGGGACGGATTAATAATTAGCACCATTGAATCCGCAATCCACAGATGAGGAGGAGCCGAGGAGGAATATAAATAGAGGTGCAGACTCAGCCGAAGCCTTTGGTAGCAGGGTGTAGCTGTGGGTTAGTGTGTTATTGTTGTACTATTAAACTATTATATTATAGTTTAAAAAGAAAAAAATATTTACTTAATAATAGTTTTTGCATAATTATTAAGCAGCTGTGATTGACTGGACTTTCAGTGAAGTGGGCTCAGGACTGGGACATCATGGTGCACATGTTACTATTACTGTGATTGTAGTATGTTATTAACTGGGATATATACAGCAGGAGTTATTATTATTCTAATTCTTGATATTATAGGGGGAAAAAATCCCAATAATGATAATTGTCATCATAATATCATGAGATATTATGTATTTTAATCCATCTGGTGCTTCAGGGGTTAATGTGATTGGAGTTTTATTTAAAAAATACTATACGGTGGGTTTGTAACAGTTCAGGACTTTTTCCGGGTTTGTGCTTGTCTTCAAAGAGAGCTTTATTGGGGGTGCCTATCCTGTATTGCCCACTAAATGTGTTAGTTGGGTTGCATGTTGCTGATATAGTCTTGAGATAAGGGCAGTTATCTTGCCAGAAATGGGAATACATTATGTCCCCTATGACAACTATACAAACATGATTTTTTTAGAACTAGCTTTCGTTCTCTGGAGGGTTCTGCAGGGTTCAATGGGCATGGCAAGAAAGTATTCAACATAAGAGTGTGTTTATTAAAAATGAGAATATCGGGGGGCTTCCGGTGACGTCACCAGGCATGGTCGGGTAGGAACAGAGCTCTGCAGACCCGCTTGCAATCAATAAATAATTAGCGCTTTTCATCGCGAATTTCCCCCTTTTTTTGCGGCTCCCCCGACAAAACAAAGACACAGCTATGTCCAGCAAATTAAAAAAGCAGCCGAACTTGGGTGTCTCCAAGTATTTTTCGCCGCCCCAGAAGAGAACGGAGGAAGGCAGTGGAATCCAAGATGGCGGCGTGCCACGAGGCCTTGCAATAATGCCGAGTGGAGGCGGACAAGCCAGAGGAAGCCAGGAGGCAGAGGAGCCCCTGACAAGATCATATATGGAGGAACTCTTTGCCTCCATGTACACAAAGCTTCAGACATCCGTACAGGTGGAACTGAAAGCGGCAATAAATGATTTTAAGCAGGAGATCACGTCCCTCACTAACCGAACAGCAGAAGTGGAGGAAAAGCTGAGCGACTCCCTGAAACGGCAAACAGAGGCGGAGGACGAAATAGCACGCCTGGGAGAAGAAATCTTAAGCCTCAGGGAGGCTCAGGAAGAGCAGGAGAATAGGGACAGACGGCAAAATTTGCGCGTCAGGAATGTCCCAGAAACGATCCTTCCTGAGCAGATTAGACCTTACCTCCGGGAGCTTTTCACAACGATATGTGAGACATTGGAGGAAAAGGACCTGGAGATATAGAGCCCACCGCGCTCTAGGGCCAAAGTCAGATGACCCGAGGAGAAGAAGGGACATTATAGTGTGGATGCACAGTTACTCAGCTAAAGAACAAATTATAGCTGCCTGCCGAGGGAGAGACTCACTTGTCTTTCAAAACAAGACGCTGCTGATGTTTAATGACCTATCGAAGCAGACTATGGATCGCCGCCGGGAATTAAACCCTTGACCACCCTCCTCCGCGAGAAAGGGGTGAAGTACAGATGGGGCTTCCCCTTCAGGCTAACAACAAACAGAGGAGGAAAGTTCCTCACAATTCGCCACCCGGAGGATATGATCCCATTTGCCCAGGCACTAGGTCTGAACCTCCCGCTCCCATGCCAAAGAGACCCGCCGAACTCTGAGGTGGGGGAAGGAGGGGGCGCCCCTGCCCGTGCCTCAGTAAGGATTGCGGTGCTCCAACAGATGAAAGACAGATAAAACACCCGCCCAGTCAGGAACTGATCAAAGATGCTGCTGAATCAGAACCCGAGAACACCACCTCAGCGGCGCTCCCTTCCCACAAGTACCGGATCCCGAACACCTTACCTGTCTGCACCCCGGCGAGGCGCTAAGCTCCCTCACGCAGCGACCCTCGGACGAACGAGGAGAGGATTCAACAGCTGACCCGGTCTTTTCTTGAAATTTCCCGCTCGTCGGGTGGGAGGGGGGTGGAGGTGATTGGCCTGATTCAATGCCGCACGATGGTTCTTGCTTTTGGGTTGGACTCCCCCCCCTACCCCCCTGGGACCCACGGGGGAGGAGACCCAGTCGAGAGGTTCGGAGTGACGGCGGCGGCAACCTCCTTCTCCAGTGACCCCCGCTCTGGCAATGAGTCGATCGTGCCCAGTCCCGGAAGCTAAGTCTAAATGTTCAATGTTGACTGGAATTAAAGTGATAACAGAGTATTAATATTGTGCCATCCCCTCCTCCCCCTCCCCCTGACTTGATCGGCTGTTCTCCCCTGAAGTAACAGAGAAGGCTGTGAGTCCTGTTACCCCCCCCCCCCCCTTCCCCCATGGTATTACACTGCTTCACTCATATCCCTGTTAAGTTCCATACCCAGTATGGGAAATGTTTCTGTGGTTTAAAAGTTCAATGTTTATCCACCTTGTAGCCGGGTGAGCTTCCCTCCCCTTGTCTCCTGTCCCCCCCCCTTGTCTCCTGTCCCCCCCTCCTCTTGTCCCCCCCTCCCCTTGTACCTCCTGCCCCCCCTCCCCTTGCCCCCCCATCCTCTTGTCCCCCCCCCTCCCCTTGTGTCCCCCCCTCCCCTGTCTCACCCTTCTCCCCTTGGTCCACCCCCCCTTCTCCCCTTGTCCCACCCCCCCTTGTAGCTTGTCCCCCCTGTTCCTTGCCTCCCCCCTCCCTCCACCCCCCCCCCCCCTTGCCCAGGAAGCTAAGTCTAAATGTTCAATGTGGACTGGAATTAAAGTGATACCATAATATTGATATTGTTCCATCCCCTCCTCCCCCTCCTCCTGACTCGATCGGCTGTTCACCCCCGAAGTAATAGAGAAGGCTGTGAGTCCCGTTGCCCCCCCCCCCCCTTCCCCCATTGAATTGCACTGCTTCTCTCATATCACTGTTAAGTTCCAAACCCAGTATGGGAAATGTTTCCTTGGTTTAAAAGTTCAGTGTTGATCCCGGATGAGCTCCCCCCATTGTCCCCCCTCCTCTTGTCCCCCCCTCCCCTTGTACCCTATGCTCCCCTCCCCTTGTCCCCCCCTCCCCTTTTCGTTCCCCCCTTCCCCTCCTCCTTCCCCGCCACCCTTCCCACCCCCCTTCCCCGCCCCCCTTTTCCCCCTCCCCTAACCCCCTTCCCCCCTCCCTCCCCACCCCCCCTTACCACCCTCCCTCCCCCTTCCCCCACTCCCTCCCTGCCCCCATCCCCCCCTCCTTCCCCGCCCCCCTGCCTCCCCTTCCCCCCTCCTTCTGGTGGTATATGGAACACTCGCAGGCACGGCAATTGCTCTAGTCAATCTATATGCCCCGAATGAAAATCAGACGGTATTCCTAAAAAAAATACTAGAAGATCTAGACACAGCCTACTTGTCATCTATGATAGTAGGAGGGGACCTGAATATGGTCCTAAACCCAACTGAAGACAAGTCCCTCAATCCAGGCAGGCCACATAAGCCTCAACCCCTAAGCAAAGGGAAGAGATTCAGAGAAATACTTAAAGAGTTCTCTCTGATAGACATATGGAGAACCCAACACCAGGGCCAAAGAGACTTCACATTCTTCTCAGCCCCTCACCAGACCTATTCCCGCATTGATTATTTCTTAGGGTCCAAAAACGTTCTAGAGGCCGCCACAAGCTCAGACATTGGTCCAACAACATGGTCGGACCACGCGCCTATCACCTTAACTCTGTCCATCCCGTTTGTGAAAACCTTCTCCTACAATTGGAAATTGAACGATACACTACTAAATTGCCCAGAGGTGGAGAAAAAGATTAAAAAAGCCCTAAAGGAGTATTTCCTTGACAATTGTGGGTCGGTTGCATCGCCCGCGATCCTATGGGATGCCCATAAAGCGGCAATTAGAGGTAATTTTATCTCAATTGCCTCCCATAAGAAGAAAATTAAGGTAAAAGCAATAAAAGACCCGACGGAGAAAATAACAAGCTTAGAACAACAACATAAAACTAATCCATCCAAAAAACTCAACAAGGTACTGACCACCACTAGAAATGAGCTAAAACATATCCAACTTGAAAATGTGGAAAAAGCCCTTAAATGGACCAACCAAAGGTACTACGATAAGGGCAATAAGGCTGATAGACTTCTGGCCACCAAATTAAGAGCCCTACAAAAAAGGTCCCAGATAGCGTCGATCAAAAATGGGTCTGGTGAGGTGCTGTATAACGAGAAAAAAATAGCGGACGAATTTACCAAATTTTACACCAAACTGTATAATTTAAAGACCCAGAGGGGTCAAGATTGGAGGTCATTTCAAAATACCTCGACGACTGTGAACTCCCCACATTGACAGAGGAGGAAAATTCCTTCCTTAATGCTAAGATTACTAAAGAAGAATTGATATCCGCTGTGAAGTCTTCCAAATGATCTAAAACACCGGGTCCTGACGGCTTCTCCAATGCCTACTGCAAAAGATTTCTTCCAATATTAGCTAGCCACCTACTCAACCTGTTTAACTCATTTCTGGAAGGAAACCCTATCCCTTCGTCTATGTCCCTGGCCAACCTAGCTATCATTCACAAAGAAGGGAAAGACCCAGCACAATGTGGAAGCTACAGACCCATAGCACTCTTGAATAATGACCTTAAATTATACAGCAAGATCTTGGCAAATAGGCTGAACCCCATACTACCAAGATTAATAAATATCGACCAAGTTGGGTTTGTCTCCGGGCGTCAGGCCTCAGACAACACCCGAAAGATCATTAACATAATTGAACATGTCCACCTCACAGGCTCCAAGGCAATGCTACTAATCTTAGATGCAGAGAAGGCATTTGATAGGATTGACTGGGTATACCTTACCAAAACATTAGAGAAATTCAGTTTTAAAGACTCATTCTTAGTAGGAGTCCAAGCACTGTACCAGAATCCAGCTGCAATTGTCAGACTTCCGGGGGGGAATTCAGAAATAAGAAATGGAACGAGACAGGGGTGCCCCTTGTCCCCCCTCCTTTTTCTCACCTGCTCTCACCATAGAACCACTGGCGGCTAAGATACGGAATAATATAAATATACAGGGCATAGAAATTGGAAAAACAAACTATAAAATTTCCCTGTTTGCAGATGACATTATTCTGACCCTAACCAAACCCCAAACTTCCCTCCTGAATCTCCAAAGGGAACTGGAAGACTTTGGCGGTATATCTGGATACAAAATTAATAATGAAAAATCAGAGGCCCTCAATCTCAGCCTCACAGAGCCAGAAGTGAAATTACTCAAAATAAACTTTGCTTATAAATGGAGTCCTCTATACATCAAATACCTGGGGGTGAATGTATCAAAGGACTACCAGTCACTATATCGACATAACTACCCAGCTCTCTTTGACAAAATTAAAAAGGATTTGAGCAAATGGGAAGATTATCAGATATCATGGATCGGAAGAATGATTTTCATAAAAATGAATATCCTTCCTAGACTACTATATTTTTTCCAGACTCTTCCGATCCATGTCCCGGGCTCTGAACTAAAAAATATCCAAAATAGGCTGTTCCACTTTATATGGCAAGGCAAAAGACCCAGAGTAGCCCGATCGGTCCTACTGTCACCACGAGGGAGAGGGGGCATGGGAGTCCCAGATATTCACAAATACTATCAGGCGGCCCAAC
Organism: Ascaphus truei; assembly: GCF_040206685.1. NCBI lineage: Eukaryota > Metazoa > Chordata > Amphibia > Anura > Ascaphidae > Ascaphus > Ascaphus truei. The sequence continues at coordinate 44,976,273 of NC_134495.1, forward strand.
TAAAGCAAGCGGCACTGTGGAATTCGGACCCAACCCAACGATGCTGGGTCAAAATAGAGACCCACCATGCTAAAATGCCTTCCCTGCAAGCATGCCTTTGGAGCTTGGAAAGAGGAGATATGCCTCCGCAAAAATTCAAATTAGGGCCAACTAGACATACCTGGGAAATATGGTTAAAAACTAAACTTAAGTACAAACTCTCTTGACCCGGATCACAACTTACGCCAATTTTCGATAACCCCAAATTCCCTCCTGGGTGTAGATCTAGGCTATTCGACCAACTAAAATTAAAAGGGATCAAGTCGATGGCAGATATATTGAGCCTAGGGAAGCTCTTGAGCTTTCAAGACCTAAGAACTAAATATGGAATCCCAGATTTGGACGCGTTTAAATACCTGCAAATCAGGCACTTCACCCAAAAAGTATCCCCAAACCCGGAGTTTCCCTCTCTCACTAAATTCGAGAGACTCTGTAAAGCCGACTTAGACCAAAAGGGACTTATTTCCAAAATTTACTCGGAGCTGGAAACAGTGGAAGGCCCCCCAAGACATGACTATATGCTTAAATGGGCCGCTGATCTGAATATAACTATTGAAGAGGAAGACTGGAAAGAGATCTGGGAAGCAGCCTCAGGGACATCCATATGTACTACAAAAGAGAACATTTATAAGATACTTTTCTACTGGTACCTCACTCCAGTGAGACTAAAACAAATCTACCCTCTGGCATCAGATCTCTGCTGGAGAGGCTGTGGACAAAAGGGGGACATGGCTCATATATGGTGGACGTGTCCAGAAATTAAGAAATATTGGGCTACGGTCCAATTTCTAATAAAAGAGGTCACAGGCCTCAAGCTACCTATTGAGCCACTGACCTACCTGCTGGCCAGGCCGATGGAGGAAATCGGTCGGCCAGTCGGGAAATTAATCTCCTTCATTCTCACAGCGGCGAGATGTGAAGTTGCGGCCTCCTGGAAGAAACTAACTCCCCCCACTAAGGGAATGATTAAAAAAAGGATCAATGAGGTTATGCTTATGGAAAAGCTCACAGCCTACCTGAAGCAAAAAACTAACGCATTCTACAAAATATGGGAACCTTGGTTGATTTTATAAGAAGGGACCCATCCCCCTCCCTCCCCTGCTATAGAAAGGGACATCGCCCATATGAAAAGATGCCACACCCAACTCACTTAGAACTACAATTCAGGAAATTCTGAGTCCGGTCGCCCGGGGAAAACACCCCCCGCCCCCCCTACCTCCCACCCTCCCGCCCTTTTTCCCCTCTTTCTTACTTTCTTACTAGCCTTTGCTCCCCTCCTTCAGGTAAGCCCACCTTTTGGGCATTTATTCTTGCCCCCTATCCTACAAAAAATGAAAAATGTTATGTATTGGGATGTAAACATTGTTATATGTATGTACCTGTGTAACCACCCAATAAAAATATTTTGAAAAAAAAAAAAAATGAGAATATCATGTGACATCATCGCCTCTGCATAATAGTTACAAATCTGTAATCATGTCAGAGAGGGTCATGTACTGACACCTCACACCACATGGTTAAGAGATAATAAGGGACAGATATTAATTTGTCACTCAGGTTTAGGTGTAAGGCTGTCATGCTTAGTCTTGACGCGTCCGCCATGAGCGCATGAATGTATTAATGTTGCTCACATCTGTGGACGTATTACAGAAGTGAATTTATGAGTGCGGTTATATACTGAGACACAATTCAAACATCATTTGTAAAGGTTTTTTTTCCCCTGTCATAAAACTGTCAATCTCACAACTGATTTACGATGGGGGTGGGGCTTATGTTGTTTTAACATGGAGAAAGAATGTATTTAAAAAATAGCAATGTATTAAAAAAAATCAGATTTCATACAGAGGTGTGATTACCAAACACGTGATAACTAATGTTCTGTAACAGTGACCTCTCTGGGAGAAAACATGACATCTGGTAATTTACAGTATAGGGTTTTATTTTATGTTATATCCTTTTTATTTTGAGAAACTGTTCTGCATTTATGGTAATTATATGTTCTTGTAATCCTGTTACGGTAATCTAAGCACTGTATTTTTATATATATTATAACATTTAATAAGTGATGCATTGGGCTCTGAATGAACTGTTGCACGCTCTGAGAGAGTATTTACAGTTTCGGACACATTTTGCTACAATGGATTTTGGTGCTTTTAAGTACATATTTTTTTCTATAAAAAGCAGGGACTTGGGACCCTAGCAATGATTAATATTACATATTTTATTTGCATATCTCGGGTGGTGGAAACATAAAGATATGATGGTAATTGAGTAAGGGACTAATATTAACTCATTGGAGGTTCCTTTTCAGAGGACAAAGGTGAGTTGGCTAGAGTAGCCATGTGTATTAACCCTGGTTGCATATCTAAGTCACGTGCTCACTAGTGTGCTATTTGTGACAGTTGGTATATGGGGGCGGATTTAGGGGAGATGTTACTCATCTGAGGGACCTTTGCGAAGGTGAAGGGTGGGGCAACTTGTGAGCTGTGTATTAATCCTGGTCCTTTAGGGGAGATATTGTGCATTTTAGGGACCTTCGCGGAGGTGAAATGTGGGATTGCTTGCGAGCGGAGTATTAACCCTTGTCCCGTATGCAGGTAATGTATTCGCAGGTGTGTCGTACGTGACATATGGTGGCTTAGCAGTGGGATAATAATTGATATTTTTTGTTAATATCAGTGCTTTTAAGTGGTTTGCATTTATGCCTCTGGGACAAACAAAACACTAAAAACTGACTAAGGCTGCATCACCGCTAGCGCTGAGCATGCAGTGCTTGCCGCTTTTACTTCCTGTACTATTTATTTGTAAGTCCCTGCTCATGAGGTGTGCGCGCACTCCTGCACGGGCACGCACGCTCACTCAAGCTTGGCACTTGAGTAAACGAAAAAAATTGACTTTCAAGCACGCTGAACTTGCCCGCCATGCCCCCCCCGTGCTTACGAAATAGGCAGGACACCCGACGCTCATACTGAGAGAGTTGGTGACGTCAACGGTCATAAGCATGAGCGTGGTCAGCGCCAGTGGGGATGCAGATTAACGTGTGAGAGATCACATCAGCACCAACTGCCCAGAAACTAAGAATAAATACAGGGCCCCTCCCGCCAACCCCATATGCAGAGTCCTTCCAGGAATGATTTCCTCAGGTCGCACCAGTCTCCTTTGGTGAGTTTCTGACCCACCAGGACTGGCTGCAAGTGGGCACCTTTGTTTTCTTGTTGACCAGATACCACACAGGCACCTAGGCTCACTCCTGAGGGGCAATCTCCTCCAGAGGTAGTTGCAAGCCTCTTACTTTCTGTGTTATTTATACTTATATTGTATTGCTGTATTCGCTATGAATGTACTTTTAGATTATATTGATTTTATATTTGCAATCGTTGTTATTAAAGTAATTGTGTGTCATTAGGATTGTTATTACCTATTTGTCTGAAGGGTATTCAGACAGTACATTGGCACAGCATTAACTGACTCCTGACGAGGCTGCATGGCGCAACGCGTAGCGTTAGGAGCCGCAATCTGAGCCAGCATTTCAGCGCAGAGGAGAGGGAGGTGAACGGTGGTCCGCAGAGCTGTTCCTGTCTTGGCAAACCCACATCTTGTGAGACGCATGTGTAAGGAATCTGCTCCGCGGTTTACTGGTTGCCTTACCTTGCAGACCGGTGCAGTTCTGGAACACTTCTCCTGTTATTTACTGCACCCTGGATTCACTCACCAAAGCAATACTGCCACACACTCCCTCTGGTACCTACTGCAGCTGTGCAGCCTATCACTGCAACCTAGACTTGCATTCACTCATTGGAGCAGTACCTTCACACCCCCCTCCGGGGATTGGCCCGCTGGCCTTTAAGTACTGTTTTCCCACAATGCTCCCTGCCGAGCATAGTCCTATCCGGATTTCTTTCTGTTCTGCCACAAGCTCTCGCTTGTTCTCCTGTGCTGAAGCAGAGGATTCGCCCTGCGTCCTTCAGCTTCCTTTCTCCTATGCTGAAGCAAAGGTATCTCCTATGTCTTCAGCTTCCTGGTTTCCTGCACTGAAGCAAAGGTATCCCCTACGTCTTCAGCTTCCTGGTTTCCTGCACTGAAGCAAAGGTATCCCCTATGTCTTCAGCATCCTGCTTTCCTGCACTGTAGCAGCTCCCTGGTTCCTGGGGTCTACTCTTTCCCTAATCTAGAGAGGCCGTGTCCTGGTTCCTGCGCTGTAACGGAGGATTCCCCTACATCCTTCAATCTCCTGATTTCCTGCACTGAAGCGGAGGTTTCCCTGTGTATCTTCAGCTTCCTGGTTCCTGGGGCCTACTCTTTCCCTAATCTAGAGAGGCCGTGTCCTGGTTCCTGTGCTGTAACGGAGGATTCCCCAGCCCGCTCAGGACTCTTGCGCTGTAGCACTGGTTCACCCGTGCAGCAAAGCGGTGTGCTACTCTGGTCTGCCTACCATCTCCTGTGACCAGTACCATGGGCCATGGTCGTCGCTCGCGCAGAGGCCAACCCCGCGCTCCTAAGCTGAAGCGGGGCTCTCCTGACTACCTGTTGCCGAACTCTTGCTTGAACAATGTTTATCCTGATGTCTCCTGTCCTGACCCTGGCTGGTACAACGACGATGCTGTCTTCTCCTATCCTGATCCTGCTACGTATGACTACGAACTTCGCAATCCGGATCAGCATGCGCGGTCTAAGGTCGGTGCTTTTACAACCCTACCTCAGCCATGCGGTCCGACCCTGGTTTGTGGCGAGCAGAACCCTGACAGTATGCTCGGCCCCACAAACTCAGACCCCGCTGAGGTGAGGGTTGGTATGTTTTTTTCTCAAATCCTGTCCCGACCTGTAGACCAGTCCCAGTATCAAGACTGGTATCTGTGCGATATACTACTTCTGATGGAGGATCCATTTATGTTTGAGGGTTTAACTCCTTTGCAAAAGAAATGCCGTAATGATCTCATTAGTAAGGCTTCTTGCCTCAGAGACTTAAAACAGTATCTGACCACTTGTGTTCTCTCCCCTGATTCCCCTTCTCCCTGGGATAAGGTGAATCCTGTGAAACTGGCCAACGCCCGTGTGTCTCTTTATGCCCTGGCTTTGTCATTGGACATTCACGTAGTACATTGGGACCCTTTCGTCATGTTGGCTCACGCTCAGGACACGCTGCATGTACTTTCCTTGGCATTGGACATTTGCTTGTTAAAACAGGATCGCCTCCTGGCCGCTTACGCCGCCGTTTGGCAGTTTCCCTCTGCTGCCAGTCCTGTCGCTAAACCGGGGGACGTATCTCCCTCTCCGGGAGATGACCAAACGGACCCATTAGCAATATCTTCCAACGTAGTAACTGCCACAGTCCCTAGCTCTGATTGTATGCCCGGGTTCCCTGACACTAATGATATGTCTACGTTAACCCCTGCCGATCAGTCCTGTGAGGCTCCCCTGGAGGATACATATGTTTCTCTAACCAACACTAAGGTTCCAGTATCAGAGAATAAGTCCCTTAGTTCTCCTATTTCTAGCTCTGAATCCCTCTCTCTAGGTCTTGAGGGTTTTCCAGCTTTAACCTCTGCTAGGCAGTCCTGTGCACTTTCCCCGTCAGAGAAAGAATCCCTAAGTTCTGTTCCCAGGGTAATTTCTGTATTAACCCCTGAGGGGCAGCTCTCTGAGTCTCCATTGATAATTCCCTGTGCTCTGCCAGTCATGGTCACGCCCCTAGCTCCAGAGGAGAGATTCCTTGTCTCTCCTAAAACAGAGAAAAGGCACTGTCTGCATTAACCCCTGTAAAGTCTTGCTGCCTCCAAGTTAATGCCTTCGTTTTAGCCTCAGAGAATGAGTCCCCAAGTCAGACAGCAGAGGTTGCATTGAAGGATTTCCCTAACCTTACGGAGTCCTTAGAAATTCTTTGCTATAAATCCCCTGCTTCAGCTCAAGTTTCCTGCACTGAAGCAAAGGTTTCCCCTACGTCTTCAGCTTCCTGGTTTCCTGCACTGAAGCAAAGGTATCCCCTATGTCTTCAGCATCCTGCTTTCCTGCACTGTAGCAGCTCCCTGGTTCCTGGGGTCTACTCTTTCCCTAATCTAGAGAGGCCGTGTCCTGGTTCCTGCGCTGTAACGGAGGATTCCCCTACGTCCTTCAATCTCCTGATTTCCTGCACTGAAGAGGAGGTTTCCCTGTGTATCTTCAGCTTCCTGGTTCCTGGGGCCTACTCTTTCCCTAATCTAGAGAGGCCGTGTCCTGGTTCCTGCGCTATAACGGAGGATTCCCCAGCCCGCTCAGGACTCTTGCGCTGTAGCACTGGTTCACCCGTGCAGCAAAGCGGTGTGCTACTCTGGTCTGCCTACCATCTCCTGTGACCAGTACCATGGGCCATGGTCGTCGCTCGTGCAGAGGCCAACCCCGCGCTCCTAAGCTGAAGCGGGGCTCTCCTGACTACCTGTTGCCGAACTCTTGCTTGAACAATGTTTATCCTGATGTCTCCTGTCCTGACCCTGGCTTGTACAACGACGATGCTGTCTTCTCCTATCCTGATCCTGCTACGTATGACTACGAACTGCGCAATCCGGATCAGCCTGCGCGGTCTAAGGTCGGTGCTTTTACAACCCTACCTCAGCCACGCGGTCCGACCCTGGTTTGTGGCGAGCAGAACCCTGACAGCATGACATCGTTATGTCACAACCAGGACGTGAATGCCGGGTGAGTATGCCGACGTTCCCCTGAGCCACGAGGAGAAGGAGAGAGACATACAACACCGGGACGGCATAAGGACCTACCGAGGATCACCCCCAAAGACCCCTATACATTGCCCTTTGAATTTTCAAACAATTTGAGTGTTACCATAGAAAATCTACATGCCATAATAATATACCTGTACAATCTATACTATTGGATTTGAACTTTTGTTATCTATGAAATCCTGGCGGAAGAGCCCTGCTTGCTGTTCATGAAGGAATTGCTTTAAGAGAACACTACGCCAATTTATGGTTCAAAACATTTATTTCCATTGTTACACTATTTGAACACAAATTGCATATTTTATTTAGCGCTCCCCATTTCTTTCACATGTTTGATGTACATATATGCTCAGACTTCATGAAGTAGTTTTCTGGATATATATAATTCCCCATCTTCTTCTTATTGTTACCAATACATTTTTTTTATTTCTATAATCTCTTTAGATGATGTTCACGATCTGCCTATACTGGTTGATATACAGTATATATAATATATATGAGATAATCTGTACATATTTTGTGGGGTAAAGTTGTGATCTGAGATCTCTTATATAAGAATCATTTATATGTAACAGGTGTTCTTTTATCAGTAACAGGTTAATTGAACAATTAGGCCAATTGTTGGGACTATGAAAGACTCGGATTTTGGTGATCATATCATTGTCACTGTCATGAAATGCATTGGGTTGAACTTTGCAAGTTGCGTATCCAGTAAAGGGGAGACTCAACCAGCCCAGTAACCCCACATGACAATGTGAGTATCTCCTATTCAGAGGCGACACACTTTATTCTAACTCGGCTAGTTCCGCGAATTTCAGAATATCCCGGTGATGTGCGGTTTTGTATCGTTTTCGCCCAGAGTGTATTGTGTTATTTTCCCGGCTGTGATTTAAGCATTTTATTCCTGCTGGCTGCAATACTGCAATGCCGTGTAAAAACGCATGGGGGCGTTTGCGAGCTATTGTCTTTGAAGTCTAATACCTTCGCGGTTCAACCTACACAGTCTGTGCGTGCGCGCGCAGTAATAGTACAATTGCATATTTAATTTATTTTAAAGTACAGTACTGTACATGCTCGGACCCTGTTGGGGTGAAGTGAGGGGGTTCCTAACATCTGGGGGCAAAAATAATTTTCTTTCTAGGTGCCCTAGAACAGAAGTTCCCACGCCAATTGTCCGTGAACTTGACCGAGGCCCTAAGTAGTTCCCACGCCAATTGCGCGAATATAATGTAAAATAGCCCGTTCTGTGGGTCTGAGTGGGTTGAAAGTCGCCTAGTCCTCATGCGGAAGGACCCTTGCCATAGTGGCAAAATATCAGCCTTGCACGACCCACGGAACCGGAGATACCAGAAGACAGTTTAAAAGCACATTACCAAAGTGGCTTTTTTTCTGCCATGCAAGTCAATGGCAGAAACCTGAACTTTAACATTACCCTGACTCCGTTCTGTTGCCACGAGAGGGTCGTAATTTGCCATGCAATCCTGCCGCAACTAGGACTACATGGTGACCGAATCTGAGCCCTCTAGGTTGAACAGAACCGGACTTGTGGGTTCCAGGTTTCTGCTCATTCTGACTTAGCCGGTTCAAAGCTTTGTCCGCCATTACGCTCAATGGTAGGACCCTCCCTGCCGGCGTGACCCTTTCTCGCCGCCATTACTGCTCGGACTCTGTTGGGGTCAAGTGAGGGGGCTCCTAACATCTGGGGGCAAAATGAATTTTATTTCTAGGTGCCCTAGAACAGAAGTTCCCACGCCAATTGACCTATTTCCCACGCCAATTTCCCTAGTTCCCACGCCAATTGCGCGACCAGGCAGTAAAAAAACAGTGCAGCAAGCCTCTACATTTGTTACACTGTCAAAGGAGCAAATGGAAACAATGTGAGATAAATGAACATGTTCTTTTATTGGTGGAGTCAGTACAAAAACATTTATTTACAAATACTGTACAATGTTGAAACATTTCAAGTGCACAGCAATTCTAACCATCAACACACAATAATACATACTGCAGCCTTTATTAAATTCTTCTGCCACATTGAATTTGGAGAAAACATTTACAAAACATTTGTAAAACATGGAGATACCTGAAAAATGGACGTTTATACTGTATGAATATTAATTTATAATACAGTATACAGTATATATATATATATATACTGTACTGTATAAAATCTACTGTTTGTTTTTGGTGCATGGGGCACAGGGAGTTAAAGTGACTTGCTTTTTATGTACTGTATTTGGGGCTTGTCTTTGGGGGTTTATTCATCAAATTATTATGATGAACTGCCTTTTGAAATTACAGTGCTGCTAACTATTTCTGCCACACAGCTCCAGAGTTTTTAATCCCTCCCTAGCCAAGCGTCAATCGGCTGAGTCACCCTATCCTACCAACCCCCTCTCCCCACTGGGTCGTTAATCTTCTCCATATTGCCATTGTGTTCTTAATCAACCCATAGCCGAGCTACAAAGACTCAGTACGCCTGCTTCTAATCACACCATCCCCCTCCCCCAACCCTTAGAGGCCTGCTTTGGAAAATCCCCTCTCGAATTTGAAATGTAAATCTGATGTGCACAGCACTGTGAGAATTGAGCGTAAACTGATACTGTATTTCATCAGGGTGTGAAAACATGTGTCAGTCAGTATGGTTTACAGTCACATGTTTTAAATTAAATACAGTACATTCTTTAATATCTTTAAAATAAAAATATATAAATATATAAATATAATTTAAAATAACACGTTCTGTGGGTCTGAGCGGGTTGAAAATCGCCTGGTCCTCATGCGGAAGGACCCTTGCCATAGTGGCAAAATATCAGCCTTGCACGACCCACGGAACCGGAGATACCAGAAGACAGTTTAAAAGCACATTATCAAAGTGGCTTTTTTTCTGCCATGCAAGTCAATGGCAGAAACCTGAACTTTAACATTACCCTGACTCCGTTCTGTTGCCACGAGAGGGTCGCAATTTGCCGTGCAATCCTGCCGCAACTAGGACTACATGGTGACCGAATCTGAGCCCTCTAGGTTGAACAGAACCGGACTTGTGGGTTCCAGGTTTCTGCTCATTCTGACTTAGCCGGTTCAAAGCTTTGTCCGCCTTTACGCTCAATGGTAGGACCCTCCTCACCGGCGTGACCCTTTCTCGCCGCCATTACTGCTCGGACCCTGTTGGGGTCAAGTGAGGGGGTTCCTAACATCTGGGGGCAAAATGAATTTTATTTCTAGGTGCCCTAGAACAGAAGTTCCCACGCCAATTGACCTAGTTCCCACGCCAATTTCCCTAGTTCCCACGCCAATTGCGCGACCAGGCAGTAAAAAAACAGTGCAGCAAGCCTCTACATTTGTTACACTGTCAAAGGAGCAAATGGAAACAATGTGAGATAAATGAACATGTTCTTTTATTGGTGGAGTCAGTACAAAAACATTTATTCACAAATACTGTACAATGTTGAAACATTTCAAGTGCACAGCAATTCTAACCATCAACACACAATAATACATACTGCAGCCTTTATTAAATTTTTCTGCCATATTGAATTCGGAGAAAACATTTACAAAACATTTGTAAAACATGGAGATACCTGAAAAATGGACGTTTATACTGTATGAATATTAATTTATAATACAGTATACAGTATATATATATACTGTACTGTATATAAAATCTACTGTTTGTTTTTGGTGCATGGGGCACAGGGAGTTAAAGTGACTTGCTTTTTATGTACTGTATTTGGGGCTTGTCTTTGGGGGTTTATTCATCAAATTATTATGATGAACTGCCTTTTCAAATTACAGTGCTGCTAACTATTTCTGCCACACACCTCCAGAGTTTTTAATCCCTCCCTAGCCAAGCGTCAATCGGCTGAGTCACCCTATCCTACCAACCCCCTCTCACCACTGGGTCGTTAATCTTCTGCATATTGCCATTGTGTTCTTAATCCACCCATAGCCGAGCTACAAAGACTCAGTACACCTGCTTCTAATCACACCATCCCCCTCCCCCAACCCTTAGAGGCCTGCTTTGGAAAATCCCCTCTCGAATTTGAAATGTAAATCTGATGTGCATAGCACTGTGAGAATTGAGCGTAAACTGATACTGTATTTCATCAGGGTGTGAAAACATGTGTCAGTCAGTATGGTTTACAGTCACATGTTTTAAATTAAATACAGTACATTCTTTAATATCTTTAAAATAAAAATATATAAATATATAAATATAATTTAAAATAACCTGTTCTGTGGGTCTGAGCGGGTTGAAAGTCCCCCCCAGTACTATCAAAGGAGCAAATGGAAACAATGTGAGGTAATTCAACATGTTCTTTTATTGGTGGAGTCAGTACAAAAACATTTATTTACAAATACTGTACAATGTTGAAACATTTCAAGTGCACAGCAATTCTAACCATCAACACACAATAATACATACTGCAGCCTTTATTAAATTATTTTTATGATGAACTGCCTTTGAAATTACAGTGCTGCTAACTATTTCAGCCACACACCTCCAGAGAATAATACATAATGCAGTCTTTATTAAGTTCTTTTGGCAGCTTGAAATTGGATAACCATTTGGAAAACATTTGTAAAACATGGGGAAACATGAGTAATGCACATTTATAAGAATATTATTTAATACTATATACAGTACAGTACTGTAATGTACTGTATAATATATATACTACTGTATATACTGTATAGTAATATTATTTTTTTCCTTCTTTATCTTTTCCTCATTCTGTCTGCAGTACAGTAGTTCATTGAGAGAGGAGAGGTTTTGTGTACATCATTACTGCTGTTTATATACTGTACATTTGACTGTACAAGCAGATTTGACGGGACACAACACCCCCATCTCCCCCTAGGCCACCCTTTTCCCTGGAACGACAAGAAAACAAAAACTTAGTTCAGTTACTGTACTGTACTATACTGTATGTGCGTACTGTACTGTATTATGGCAGAACTACTGTAGGTGGCTGGTGCAGCTTTCTCTGGAAAGAAAAAAATGGAGCAGTTAGTAGGCAGTTACTGTAGTACTGTCAAACTAGTCTACTGTATACTGGAACTACTGTATACTCTGACTACTGTTAAATTCTATGTACTGTAACCTGATGGCTGGTGCTGCTCTCTCTGTAAAGAAAAAACTAAGTACTGTATACTCTGACTACTGTTAAATTCTATGTACTGTAACCTGATGGCTGGTGCTGCTCTCTCTGTAAAGAAAAAACTAACTACTGTATACTCTGACTATCTGGAAAGAAAAAATCTGTGCCATACTTACCTGTATCATACTGTACTTACAATACTACAGCACTGTACTACTTTCCTGATGCTTGCCCATTATGCGCGATGACAATGGGCAACACAGTAGCAATATGGTCTATATATTTATTGCAGCGTTCCACGGTGAGTACATCGTTCCAAAAACTCATTATGCCTTTCGACAACTCGTCCTTTTTGAAGGGTTTCGCCACTTTCCGTATATGGTCCTTCAGCTGATGCCAGACCATTTCGATCGGATTGAAGTCTGGCGATCTGTCATTGGAAAGAAAGGACAATTAGTTTAAGAGCTAAAAACAGTGGGGAACAAAAATGGGACACGGTCTACTGCACTTACTCCGCTGGCGTCTTCACCCAGTTGATGCCGCGCTCAAGGATATGCGCCGTTGACGCGGTGTGCTTGGGATCGTTGTCCTGGTAGAAACGGTGACCATTGGGGAAGTCGCGTGTGATGTATTGCACTATCTCGGGCACAATGTTGTCTTGGAAGAAAGCTTTATTCATGATTCCTATAGCAAGAAAAGAAAAGTGCTCAAAAAACTGCACAATAGTACAGTACAGTGCATACAGTAAGGCAACACTAGTCAAGTACAGTGCATTAGGCGACATTATATTTGATACATTTTACCTTCAAAGATGACAATGCAACCCGGTCCACGCCTAGAGATGGCACCCCACACATGCAGCTTCACAGGGTGTTTTGGCCGCGGCTTCAAAGATATGCGGCCTTTTTTGTGGAACGCAAAGCTTGCAAATCTCTCCAGCGACACAGTAGACTCATCAGTGAAGATGCAATCCTTTAAAGTCTCCCCGCTGTCGATCCATGCCTGAGCCTGGAGCACTCTTTTGATTTTGTTTGCGTCCCGTATCATGGGGTACGCTCTGTAATGACAAGGAATAATTTTTTTTAGCGGCACAGTGCAGTACAGTTGCGAAACAACACTTTTACCTCCTGTACTGTCCAGTACTAACCTCACACGTCCATATTTCCATCCAATGCTGCGTCTCATCTTCTTTATGCTGGTCTCGGATACAGTCAGATTGTGCTTTTCCTGCAGAGTGTTTTTAACCCTTAATGCACTCCTCTCATCATTCTCCTCACTTATTTTGTCCACCAGAAGAGTTGTCTCCCTACAATATAAAGAAATTATATTGTTTTATTAATATGCAGAAATATAAAATGTATATAAATATAATGTTGTAATATACAGTAAATATAAATATACAAAAAATGTATACTGTTGTATTGTACTATAAATATAAATATACGTCCTATATATACCGTTGTAAGATTAATTGAAATATACAAAAAATGTATACTGCTGTACTATAAATATAAATAGACAAAATATATATACTGTTGTACTATAAATATAAATATACAAAATAAATATACTGTTGTAATATAAATATAAATATACATCCTATATATACCGTTGTAAGATTAATTGAAATATACAAAAAATGTATACTGCTTAACTATAAATATAAATAGACAAGATATATATACTGTTGTACTATAAATATAAATATACAAAATAAATATACTGTTGTAATATAAATATAAATATACATCCTATATATACCGTTGTAAGATTAATTGAAATATACAAAAAATGTATACTGCTGTACTATAAATATAAATAGACAAACTACTGTACAGTATGTTGTAATTTAAATCAACAGAAATAACAACAGTATTACAATAGATACAGAACTGTACTGTAGATGTACTGTACTGTATGAACAGTACACTACGTACAGTTTATATATTTTTTTTTGTTAAGTTTTATAAATATACTTACGCGTTAGTTACCTTTGGTGCCCTTTTGCGGTCTCTGTTTTTTCCGTATGCATAATAGCTCACGGTGGTTGATGGCACAACGAGGCCAGAAGTAGCTAACAAGCATTGGATATCTGCAATTCGGTGTCCGCTCGTGTACATCTCCTTAATTCGCATGCTGAGATCCTTTGAAATCTTTTTAACAGGCATTGCTGCGAATAGAAAGAAATACAAACACAAGAATGTATATGTTTAGTCGATGTGTATTCTATGTGCAGTGAATCCACAAAATGGATGGTGTATATATTCGTTAATGACTCACATTAGAGTACGCCCACTTTCAACACCTGTACCTGGCCGCCATGCATAAAAGGTCACACACTTTGCATAGCCCACCACTTGATGATCTTTATCTGAACTTGCCCTTGTCCAGATACTGTACTGCATTGTGCCACCTGCTTCCATGGAGCATCCCCGGTTCTATGGACGCAAGAACACTCTCGCCTCTGCCGTGCCTGTCATGCTGAAAAAGCGAAAAGCGGTTGCCGTTTCCACGCCAAGGGCAAAGCGACAGGCTAATTCCAATAAAGTAAACTTTCTGCTGACCCCAAAAGCTAAGGTTTTTCTTAGACGTCAGCCTTATTATGTGAAGAAGATATACGGTAATACGCTCTCTACGCAAAACGAATGGCAGCCAACCCATCGAATCCGCAGACCACTTCCTCCCATGTGCTTCGACGACTCTGCCGTTGCTGTCCCGGAAATCTTCATCCCGTCTTCTCCACCCCCATCTTCTCCGGTTCCATTTGACGACGCTGCCGCCTCTGAAATCCACGGGTCACTGTCTCCTTTGCGCTTAGACGACTCTGCTTCTCGCCCGGAAATCCAAAGGTCACCTTCTCCATCCCTCTTCGACGACGCTGCCGCTTCTCCTCTACCGTGTATCCACAGGTCACCTCCTCCACTCTCCATCGATGCCGCTTCTGTCCGTGGAACCCCCATCTCATCCTCCGTTGCACCCATCCCCCCAGATCTCCAGATGCCATGCACAAGCAGCTCGTTAGGCCGGATCCTGAATGGGATAACTGTGGATCTCCCCAGGAACTCTATTGTGCTAGCAAAGATAGATCTGCTTCTGGAGACAATGCAAAATGTGGAGCAGCGGATGCTACAAATGGAACAACGGATGCTACAAATAGAACAACGGATGGATCGACGGATGGAGAAGATAGAGGCTGACATAGCGGGCATACATTATTTGCTCGGTGTTAATGCCCCTGTTTCCCCGATGCCGGAGCAGGGGGGTGACATGGATGTGATGAATGGGACCTTCGACCCCCTTCCATCACCAAGCGCACCCCCTCCACCAGAAGATGCAGTGTACATGTATGCCATTGAGGAGGACATGACAACCCCGTCAAGACCACGCCAGGAGACAACCCGGCGACCACAACTGGAGGAAAGCTTCCTCCCAGACAACCTACCATCGCCCGTCGCCTCAAGCACACCCATTCCCAAAAGACCTACACCCGCTCGCATCGAAACAGTGCCCGACATCACC